>NW_027287538.1:6331854-6629354 GCF_022747635.1 Hetaerina americana | reverse complement strand
CGACGACGACTTGAAATGTTTTTCACAATCTTCCCAAATTATACTTTAATTGATAGACTCGATTTAAGCATCAATACCATAAAGCATCTAAAAGAGTATTTTCTGTTACTCCCCGCATACTACATCCCAATAGGGTTAAGTGGTTAAAAAGGCTTTATGGCTGTTTCTCATAGAAAAAAAGGTTGCATTCAAAACTCAATATGATTACACGTAAAATTCCTGATTTTTATGCAGCAATTGCATGACGATGACACAATCATTCGTAAAACCAGGTTTCATTAAAATGCTTTATGGTGCATAAATTACATAAAATCGAGTTATAAAACCATCAACGACAGCCTCTGTCGCAACAATTTCATCTCCAGGGGGGGAAATAACATTTCAAAACGAAACTGCGAATAAAAATGAGAACGGTGGAAAGTGCGTGGGATATTGAAAAGATGTATTTGCTGATCGAGGAATCTCTTTAAGCATGAAGCACCGGTGCCAGGTGGAATTACTTTATTTATCCTGATTCCCAGGGTGACTGATTTGATTACCGCAAATAGCAGCTCAAACGACTGCGAAAAGATTGTAATTTTTAAGTATTTTTAGTACACTGCAATCCACGGCTAAGGAGAATGGCAGGGGGTGAATAAACACCAGACTAATTTTTATCCGAATATGATTACCCCAACCGCGGTGGGACAATGTTATTCTGATCCCTTATCGTTCGTGAAAGAATGACATCTTTAATATATCTGTTCTACACTTAATCTCTAATTTCATTGACATGATTTCTCCTACCAGTACGATGGGGGTAATAATAGATTTCCAACATCATTGCTAAAGAGACATCCTTCCAATATATGCAAGAGATTTAATCTGTAATTTAACATCCGTTACTGATTCCCAGCCTAGCTCCTGTAATAATTTTGACACGCTACTCACTCAGTTTATCATGACAAAGTTTTAGAAATCTAGCTCCTGTCTACGTTGCACAGGACCTAATTCGTCAATCAACCCAACTTCGTGAGGATCCCATATAACTCTGGGATTCGAACAGACGCCCTCTACTCTGGGTGGGAAGCCAGTGCGTCAGTCACCGCAACACAAACAGTCGAGGTTGTATTTTGTATTTTTTATCACTCTGCAAACCACCACTAGGGTGGATACGCACCAGTCTAATTATTATCCGAATATTTTTACCCCTACCGCGGTGGAATAATATTTATCGGATCCCTTATCGCTCGTGGAAAATGTGGCGTCTTAAATCTACCTATTGTACACTTATTCTCTCTAATCTCACTTACCGTAGTACGATGGGGGTAATAATACATTTTCAACATCATTGCTAAGAGAGACATCCTTCCGATGTATGCAAGAGCTTCAATCTGTAATTTAACCTTCGCTCCGTGAGTGATTCCCAGCCTAGCTGCTCAAATATTTTGGATACGCTACTAAGGTTATCATAATAACAACGTTTTACAAATCTGGCTCCTCTACGCTGCACGCGATCCAATTCGGCAAACGTGTTATACGGTACCACCCGAAAGATATCATGTGGTATAGCAATTGGTACGACGGGCAGCAGGTTATCGATTTGACAAGCTTTAAGAATTTTCGCACACACACACACACGTCATACATAACACTGCCCATCGATTGAACTTGAGGTTTCATTATAAACTTTCCCGACGACACACGTTTTACGTCTTGATTTCTTAAAAATCAGCCATTAAAAAAGTCATAAAACCCTTTAGCGGACGACTATATTCTGATGGAAACAGGAATTTCGGATTATTTTCACGTTTTAGTAATAGAGAGCCATGTGATATGATTGTCACGGACCGCAATTACGTTTCAAAACCACGAGGATTGATTGGCGAGTGTGTGTGTGTGCGTGCGTGTGTGTGTGAGAGGGTGTGTGCGTGCGTGTGTGTGCTGAGCGTGTGCGTGTGAGTGACTAGTGCGGACGCGACTCCGATAAGTGTTTCTATACCAGGGTCTCAAGACGAGTGGAGAAAACCTTATTCTTGACATTTCTTACGGGTCAACTCGGCCCTGATTATCCGGATTTTTGCGTCGCGAAGGGTCCGCAGCCTCACGAGAATAGACTACTGCGTCAGAATCTCGAAGGATGGAACGAAAGGGAAAGAGGAATGAATGGATGTCATCATCTCATCTGCCCACGCGACGACGTCCCTTCAGATTCGACCCCCAGGAAGGGGTGTGGGGGGGGGGAAGGGCCCACTGGCCTTGGGACCCACGGGGAGGTATTAAAGGAGTGGACGGGGGGGGGGAGAGGGAGAGACAGAGGGGGGGGGGAACGGAACCCGCCTCTGACGGTGGTGACATTTCAAACCTCACCTCAGTCAAGGGATGACTCAGCGATCGAACGACCCCCAGGAGGATGTGAAAGTACCGACGTCTTTAAGATCAGGGATTCCTTAAACACCCTCCTCTTGACTCTCCACTCCCAATGGTCCAAAGCGTAAGGCGAAAGTTGACCCGCAAAATGCAACGGCATCGTAATGTAAGAATGAGAGAATCGATCCCAGTCAAATGAACACGAATATGGAATAGGAATACTGGAGAAGAAATTACGCCCATTGATTACCGACGGAATGGCTGCAGAATTGAATTTCAACCGCGCGATGGTACCTCAGGTATCGAGAAACTGCCGCAAATGGAGTTGTAATGAAAGTTTTCGGGGTAATCCACACGACCACAGAGCCATTAACCCGATGGTTAGTTGGATATTCGAGGGTGATAGTCATCCCTTATACTACGAGCCGTGTGGCGAGAGAAATTCACACGACCAGGTTTTAACGGGTCGTCGCTTGCGTTCGCCGAGACTACTTCGATTTCCCACCTAGTTCTGCTATCCAGGAAAATGCACTTTTAGGATTTCAGATGAACTGCAGTTCAAAAGAAGACACCAAAGGACACAAAACCGAGAATCACGGAAGAAGAATGCTTCATTCGATGGATTGCCACGCCAACATTTTGGGCTTTTAATGTAGAAATTCAATTTTTAAAAAAACAAAAAAAGAACAGAATTTTTATATTTTGGCAGGTAAAGAGAGTTTTAATCACTTCTCGAGGACGACAGCAATTTTAATTCTTTATAACCAACTCGATAAAAATCTTATCGAAATAAAGACAAAAAGTTTTCTATTACTTCAATTCCAATATTCTAATAATATTTCTTCTCGTAAATTCAAAAGGATATGCGAAATCATTGTGACCATAATTGTAATTACCACCCTCAAATTAGCTCAAATTTCTACATCGTGGCATCGTCCATGCACATTATGAACTATAAGAGAAGATACTCGTATGTATGCCAATTAAGACGGTTGTACATGACGAATCATATAGAAAAATGTACTTTTCTGGGCACAAATGTGTCTTGCGAAAAGGGTTCCCTCAAAACAATTTCTTACACAAATATTTTGAGGTCACTTAGAGGCCCAATTGAATGAAAACGATACCCGACCACCACACAAAAAGTAACAAAAAAACCTTACGTGAGATATACCGAAGAAGGTACTTAAAACTCAATTATGAACTCGAATTAAAAAGAAATCCGCTACAATTGATTTGAATGGTCAAAAAATAAATAATATTCAATAAAAAAACCCCTGCGTATTTTAAGCCCTACAGAAATATTTTAAACATTCATTCCATATGAAAACACAACCCTCTTACAGGAAAATACGTAGCTATCACCTGTATTGGACGCTGGCCTGTTCTTCATCAAAATTGCATCATGTCTAATCAATTTACTGTCCCTTATCAGTTTCAATTATTAGAAATATTCGAGGTTCATTCCTCCCAGCATCCGACGAAGGCACGTACGGGAGTATTAGTTATAATGTCACGAAAAACTTAATAGAACGGGAGAGACTAGAAGCATGAAATGTTTACACAATGAAAATAAAGGAAAATTTGTATCAAACAAACTTTTCTGCAAACTTAAAGAGACAGGCGCTTTTCCTCTGGAGGAAATCCAACTCCACCAAGGTCTTAAAATACTCGTACAAAAACCTTGAAGGAATATTACTTACGTGGCGGAGTCTTAATCGATCGATACGAATTTTCAATCAACGCTGAATCTCAGGAGTACATTCACGAGTGCCTTTCGAGTTTCCGCATCCAAGCACACATTCTGCAATTCGCACGTGATGCCCGAGCACATCCGAAAACCAATTAAAACTTTCGACGCCGTTTCGCCACAGGTTGCAAACGCGGGCATTTTCGGTGAAGTTTTTTGAGACCCGAACTGAGAAGCTTCACTCCCCCCTTTCCCCCCCCCCCCCCCGCTTGTAATGAAATCAGGTCGTCGGCGTGTACCGAATTCGACGCCGACAAAGATCAACACCACGAGTTGATAACGAGAACGAGCCTCTTTGTCGCAAATTCCACGTCCGGCACCCACTTAATAAACCCACCGTGCACTGCGCCTACAAGTAATAACTGCTCTACAATTAATAACTGGGATACAGCCGATAACATTCTCCATAGAAGAAAGAAGAATCAAGTCACGGATGAGGCAGACGGAAGAGGCGACTCGAGGAGATGTACCTTTGTCTCCAAATGAGAAATGGAGCAGAAACAGGAAGGTTATAAGAGCGGATTTTCCGGAGAAATGGGAACGGGAATGGGAAACATTAGAAAAGGGAAAAACCACCAGACAATTCCTACCTAGCGTTAAGGAAAGAATGAAGATCAACTTTAAAACTTACAAAGGAAATACGTATATTTTAAAAGGGCACGGGGAGTTTAGATCATAACTCGAGAAAATAGGGAAATAAAAGTGAGGGACGAGTGTGAATGCATAATGGAGGACACGGCAATACACTTGAGTCCTTTATTGCCCAATTTATCCCGAGGAAAGACGCGAACTGGAAGCTATCCTTGGATATTTGCATAACAAATTGGGAAATATCTACACGAGGAAACGATTAGGAAAATATTGGATACATTTATCGACAACAGATAAAGTGGGAACCTGGAGAGTGACGGTAAGGAAGGGCATGTAAACTCATATTTTGTATTTCGTAAAAAATTAACGAAATTGTATTGGGGGTTTAAAAATATGGTGCCCCTAAAAAATTGAAACAATAAATTGCCCGATTTGTGCACTGCGCCAACCCCTCCGCCATCGAGAGAGAGATCCCCACCTGGGGATCCACCGCACGAATGTCATTCCAAACATCGGATCGAAATTGGGTCGAATACCCCACCGAGACTCGTAATCGCAATGTGAACAGGACAAATATCACATTTTCGGAGACAAAAGGTTGGCCGGCCTGCACACGCGTCTCGGGAGCAAGAGGGCGTGGTCGGTCCTCTTCTGAGGGCTCAAGGACAGAAAACGATATTTGCCCCACCCGCGTCGATTGTTTCCACGATGGCATGTTTGCCATAAAAATTATCTATTAAACTCGACATGGAATTGAAATCGTTAGTCCAAGGGGACGGGAAAGAAAGTTAGGTCGACATTTTTGCCGAAAAATATGACGAATAGGCACACATAATTTTTGCGCATGCGAGATTACGTGATCTAAAAGATAAGCATCGAGAAGTGAGACGGGAAATTAGTTTATTTGGACCTCAGACACTTTTATTTGGTACATCAATGATTATTTCCACCAAAAACGCACCGCTTATGATATTAACATGAGAAACGGTACACTCTTTTTTAAAAAACGTTACGGCTGGATCTCAAGAACCTTATCTTTAAACTATTAGTCTTAAATCACATTTAATACTTCCGAGATATCTTATCTTAATGAGCACGAATTTTATGAAACTTGCTGTTTTTTCATTTCTCTCTACGGGTAAAAGGAACGACAGGTAAGATGACAATACTTCATTATTAACAAGGTCAACGAGCTATTTTTTAATATGTATTGCGGGATTTAAGGATATTTTGTGTCATGTCATTTAGAGCTAGAGTAACATCAGAGTAGTGTGTAGTGCCAGAGTCCATCGAAAATCTACCCTAATTCGGTAAATAAATGTAAACAATTATTATTATTATCACTATAATTATACTACAACTATTAATCCCTTCCATGACAATTCACGCAGACCTTTGTCAAGGCATATTGGTATCCTATTCTTAGATGTTTTTAAAAGTTTTTTAAAAATATTTCTAATGCCTTACTATGCTGGATCTCAAAAATCAATTATGTATTGCTCACAACAACATCGGTACCCTCAAATAACCCACTTAAAAATAATAACATGAAATAGAACAATTTAGGCCAGAAGTGCTGGCGGGAACAATGACAATCACCCATGCTTTTCATTGCAAATTTGGAGGAAATGGATGAAGAGGCGTGGGAAGGACTTGAGATAGGAGTGGAAATCGGCAGGGAGTTCATTAAATCATTTAGGTTTTCGGATGAGCAAACTTTATTTCGTCAGTCAGCCAATAAGGGTTGCAAGCATTGCTGAGCGCATCGGAAAGTCAGTGCGACAGGTATCGGATGACAATAAATGCAAACAAAACAAAGATTATGCCGTTTTCGAAAAAGACTAAGGCTAAGTTAAATGATAAAATAGGTCGTCACAAAATAGAGCATGTGGAACAGTTTCCGTACCTCGGAAATGTTTTGGACCATAATATCAAAGTAGTACGAACGTAAGGAAAAGGATATACGTAAGGATAAGAAGCTTTCATATGGCGAGGGAATTAATGAAAGGGGCGTTGCGTAAGGATGTTAATAAAAGGCTCGTTAGGACTCTAATATCGAGAGTGTTTTTTACGGCGCGGAAACACAAAACAACAATAAAAAAAATGTCGTTTAAGCAGGATGATAAGCATAGAATGGAAGCTTTGGAAAAGTAGGTGAATTCCACAACCTACCTTATCTGGTAAAATGACAATAATTAAATAATATGCATAACTATTTATACGCCGCGAGAATACGTATGTGCATATGTTTATGTATATATATATATATATATATATATATATATATATATATATATATATATATATATATATATATATATATATTTTTTTTTTTTTTCAAGGTAATCTACCGGTTAAGGTAGGTTTTTCGATGGACACAACTACCAAACAAATATTTTGTGACTACTAACAAAACAAAACCCTAAATTCTACTCTACACCAGGTCCCTCTTCATCTCTGAGTACTTTCTTCCGCCCTTCATCCCGTCCAACATCCCTATCCTGTTCCTTCCCTTTCCTCTTTTGCCCAACATTCTACCCTCTATCACAGTCTTCAACATCCCACTACCGGTCAACACCCCTTTCATCCACTTTTCCTGCCTCCATAGGATTGCTCCCAACAAACCCCTCTCTTCACCCACCATACCAAGTACTTCCTCATTTGTTTTCTTCTCGGTCCATTTCACCTTCTCCATTCTTCTCCACACGCACATTTCAAAAGCCTCCAGTCTACGTCTATCCTCCTGCTTCAATGACCACGTTTCCGCGCCGTACATAGCTACGCTCCATATCAAAGTTTTTACGAGTCTTTTCTTAACATCCTTACTCAAAGTCCCCGTCATCAACTCCCTCCTCCTCGTGAAAGCCTCTTTGCCTAGCGCAATTCTTCTCCTTACGTCCCTACTACTTTGACCGTGTTGGTCCAAAACACTACCGAGATACGTAAACTGTTCTACCTGCTCTAGTTTTTGCCCTCCTATTTTAATGTTAAGCTTGCCCTTTTTCTTTCTAGAAAATCGCATAACCTTTGTTTTATTAATGTTGATTCTCATCCCATACCTGTCGCACTGAATTTCCAATTCACTCAGCAATGCTTGCAGCCCCTTGGCTGACTGACAAACTAAAGCTTGGTCATCAGCAAACCTAACTGATTTTACGAATTCCCCGCCCACTTTCATTCCTACCTCGAGTTCTTCCCATGCCTCTTTAATCATTTCCTCTGCATACAGGTTGAACAGCAACGGTGATAATGGGCAACCCTGCCTTACACCCCTTCCTAACACTGCCCATCCTGACTCCCCGTTTCCCACCCGCACCTGAGCAGTCTGAGACATGTACAGGTTGCGGATTAGCCTCCTTTCCCTCCAATCTATTCCTATTTTCTGCAGAATACTCATTAGTTTTTCCCAATTCACTCTATCAAACGCTTTTTCGAAATCTACGAAACAGGCAAATACCTCCTGGTTGTGTTCTATATTCCTCTCGATTAATAACCTCATTACTGCAATGGCATCACGCGTACCTCTCCCCTTCCTAAACCCAAACTGATCATCCCCTAAGTAATCATTTGCCCTACTCTCTATCCTTTTGTTTATGATCCTGAGAACAACTTTAGCTGCGTGGGATATCAAACTAATTGTCCTATAGTCCTCACATGACGTGGCCTTTACCTTTTTCGGAATCGGAACTAAAACTGCTCTCACAAAGTCTTCCGGCCAGATTCCCTCCTCATAAATGCTACGGATCAGCCCATATAGCCTCTTCCTCCCACATTTTCCTAAGCATTTTAAAAGTTCCACGGGAATGTTATCTACCCCCACGGCCTTATTTAGTTTCATCTCCCTTAATGCCCTTTCTATCTCATTGTCTAGTATGCCTGGACCTAAGCTGTCTTCCTCTACGTCATTTTCTTTTTCAATGTCTAACTGTGTTGGTCTGAGTTCTTTACTATACAGTTCTTCTATATACTCCTTCCATCTCTCTTGGATCTTTCCTGCGTCAACTATTACCTTACCCGCCTTATCTCTAACTATTTGCATAGCTCATCCTTTCTTACTTCCCGATAACGATTTAACTTTGCTGTACAGCGCACCGATTTCACCCTTCCTCTGGAGACTTTCCATATCCTCGCACTGCGTCTTCCACCATGCGTCTTTTGCCTTATTTGTTGCCCGCCTCAATTTATTGTTCAATTCTTTGTACTTCATTTTGCCTAATTCTGTATTTATATTCTTCCATTTTCGCCGCTCATCCATCTTTGTAATCATCTCATCCGTGATCCATGGTTCCCTAGTCCTTTTAGCGTTAACGGTTCCAATAGTGTCTTTTGCGGCTTTAGACAACCCTTTTTTGATCATTTCCCATTTTTCTTCGATAGTAATAAGCCCTTTACCATCCTCCATGATTTTCTCTACCGCCTGTTTGTATTCCTTCCTTTTCAACCCATTTAATGCTTCTACATTCCATTTTCTAACTCGCCGCCCCTGCCTTATCTTTTTGAAACGTACGCTACATTTCATAACAACTAAATTGTGGTCTGAGTCCGCATCCGCTCCCGGGAAGCTGTGGGAATTTATCACACTATTCCTAAACCTGTGTCTAACCAGGATATAATCTAGCTGATATCTTCCCGAGTCACCTGGCATTTTCCATGTATACCTGCGTCTTTTGTGGTGTCTAAACCAAGTGTTGGTGATGACTAACCCCTGTCTCCTGCAGAACTCAACTGCTTTCTCCCCGCGGTCATTCCTCGTGCCCAAACCGTAGTCGCCCACCTCATCACCATCTCTTCCTTCGCCTACCGTCGCATTCCAATCCCCCATCACTATCAAATGTTTCCCTGCAGGAACACACGCGATCATGTCCTCTAACTGATCGTATATCTTATCGACCTCTTCTTCCTTATGGTTGCTCGGTGGCATGTATACCTGAATAATAACTAAGTTCGTCGGTTCTGCTTTTATCTCCACTAGTAGTATTCTATCCGTTACCTGCTCTATGTTGACTACGCTTCTTCCTACCTCTTCATTTAATAGTATGGCAACCCCTCGTTGGCTCTCGTCCCCACCGCTGTATATTATTCTATACTTATCACTCCAGTAATCCCCGCTATCTTTCCATCTCACCTCGCATAGACCTAAAATATCTATATTTCCCCTTTCCATCTCTCGCTTAACATTCTCCAATTTCCCCGTCCTCATCATTGTCCTAACATTCCACGTTCCTATTCTAACTAATTTGGTCTTCTTCTCCTGCGTCTTCTGTCCTGCTGCTGCTGGTTTTCCCTTGCAAGGGTTTCGTGGGATGACGACCGCGGAAGCCTTGCCTCCCCCGCTGCCGGGCAAGACACACGGCCGATTGGGCCGAGCCCCGTGGTTGCCAGGACTCAAAATATCTCTATTGTCCATCATATTTTTCTAGGGAATGATAATTGAGGTGGTTTCCCGTTGCCTTCCTCAATAGTGTTTTTAACGTGACACCATCACTTACTGGCCGCCCCACTGGGGTCAGACGCCATTGCAGCCGCCTCACTGAGGAACAGACGCTGCGTGGACTACCTTTCGTCTGGCTCCTAACCTTCGACCTATCTGGCATGGGTGACCCTACCAGGAGCAATAATTATTACTCCCGCCAGCACAGCTCTAGGGGTCATCGGAACGCACAAGCCCTTCCACCACGTCAAGGTTGTAGTCCGGGGAGGGATATATATATATATATATATATATATATATATATATATATATATATATATATATATATATATATATATATATATATATATACGCGACCCACATATATATGCATATAAATATTTTTTTCACGTACTCATGGGGATATCCGAGCTTAAAGTCCCAATATTTTCGAATTTCTCTTCGTGAAAATAAAAAAGACACCTAGACTAGGGATTAGTATTTGTTGAGGCGTGTCCAGCACACATCAAAATCTGGGTGGTCTTCTACTTTTGAGTAAAATTCCATTTATAATTTGTCAGGAATTTATGCCCAAGGCATATATTGGTATCAAGATATTCGTGCAACATTGATTTTGCAGTCTTGCTATGAGGTCACCGCAAATGTTTACAACAACTAATACTTATTTTTAGGCGAGTAGATAACCTCGAGATGGTCGTCCACGGACAAGATGGATCAATACAATAACATCTGTAACTAGCACATAAAATAAGGCTTCTATTGAACAGGAAGGGTTATCACTAAAAAATGCGTTGAAAAATATAATTCTGCCTGCCTCTCCATCCTATCGCGCGGAATATACTTGTTTTTGGCATGCATTCTAAACTTTGTGTCTTAGAATACCATGGACGCAGCAAATTCTTTGCTAATAATAATATAGATACGTACTTAATTGAACAATAATTGGAATGGAAATTAAACTTACTCAAACATTCGCCGAAACGTTTTATCGTAATTGTGAAATTTCAAATGTAATTGCTATCGTTAGAATTTTACGTGAGGATAAAACCTAGTGATTTCAGGGTGCCATCTTGGAAATAGGGAACATTAGACATAAGAAATCCACAATTTTATAAACATTCATATTCCCTGAAATTCATTTAAGGCTATTAGCCTAAGAGCGTATTTACAGATATTTTACAATAAATACTAACCATATTATTGAAAATTTCAAAAGGGGTTCAACGACATTATTGAGCATAAAACCATAAACACAGCAATCAACCGGAAGGTCGGTTTGGTAGGTAATGGTGAAGATCTGAAATCAACCCATCAGGGTATGGGAGCCAGTTCATTTCCTTGTGCCGGCTATGGTTTCCCAGGAAGATCAGGTACCCGAAAAATCACACAGCTTGGGTGGTAAAAGCTGGCTGAGAGTTCCTATTGAGGGGTACCCGAGAATCGAACCCGGGCCCTCCGTTCGGGAGTCCAAACGCTTTACCCCTGGCGAGCACATAAATTTTTAAAAAATATTTAAAATCAAAATGCCTAGCACCACCATAAGATTTCACCGTCAACCTGAAACACTTTGGATGTAAATATAAAATTTACTATGAATAATAGCCTCAGGTGTCGAGCCCCAATTTAAATGTTTTTGTATCCTGAAGTCCCCTTCCATCCCACAACAGTCTCCAGCAGCCCAAAATATTGATTTTATTGAGGCATTTTCTTCAATTACCCAACACTCAATTGCTCACTCAATACTGTACTCGCTCTATACCAGTCGACGAGGTAAGTGATAGAAACTACCGGCCGTCACGATTTCAGCAGACGTCTTTTTATATCGTTTCAATCGCGGGGCGTGGATAGTGAAGGATTTGCTCCCGAAGGAGTAGAAATCTGCCGCGCCAAAAAATATACTGCCCACCCGAGGGGAACGATCGAAATTTCACCATCGCCAGGAAGGTTGTCCACGTCACAAGCAACACGCTTCGCCCTAAATACGCCCTAGAGTCCACAACAGTCGCTCGCGTGATCCAAGTCTTTAGTCATATCTGTACTTTGCGAAAAATGGCTGCTGTCGCCGATTTGACAGCCTCTCTATCACTAAGCAAGCAATAAATTAGGAAACTTTAAGGGATATGAAGAATAGGGATTAAATGTTTTGAACGAGGGACAAAATTATCCTGACAAATTGAACCTCCCTGTGGTAATATTTACGCATAAACAAGTACTTGTTTTGGGTTATTTTGGAGCATTTGAAGTTCCACGGACTCAGATGAAGTTTGATAAATCGAGTGCATTGAAAATATTGACAGTAAAGTTATTAAAAATAGTCCATAGAATTTTGCAATACGCATTTTGAGTTTTACCCGCCATTTTTTCACGGAACAGAGACGAAACCCTTATGTTGCAATATTGATTCTATTTTAGTGAGAAGTAAACAGTTTAAGAATCGCTCAGAGGTTGTTGTTGTTACAAAACGAGGAAAATTAACTGCATCAGGAAATGTGTCGAGAGGGGGCGACAAGATTAATGAACCAACGGAATTAATCGCTCAATTGTTTTTTTTCTTTATGAATATCGAGTTTTTTAGGCGTCGTCCAGGGCAACCGTTGCAATATCGTTGCATGTACAAAATCTCCAAGTTGGCATGAAATTCATGAAATTATTATAACCAGAGGAAATGCAGGTAGAAAACCAACTAGAGAAATATATATGAAACATCTGAAAGATACAGAAAGAGATCTCGTACATAGTTTAGGCAATACAATTTCGATGATCACATCGACAAAAATATAATAAGAACGTAACAAAGGTTGGTACTCATGCAAATTGACACATACGTTACGAATTACGCAATTTATTGATAGACCATGAAGTATCAATGAATCATGGGCTTCGTAAAGTTAACAACTGATTTTACAAGGTACGCACAAAAACGGTTGAGACTGGTCTTTCTACGAGCGAACTGCTTGACGGCTCACAGTCAGTGAGTTGTTTGCCTTCTAGCGGCGTCTGTGAGAAGTAAAACACCGCCTTGCTCGTGGCCCTGTCTTGATTTGTCTCCGCACCACCACGGTTCTTGCCTAAGCTTACACACGCTTGCATCGCTGCAATGCATCAAATACAGAGTAAAAATCATTCGCCTTGACCGGGATTCGAGCCCGGATCCCTCGATGTCCGACTGTTGCCAGATCCCTCGATGCAGAGATGTGGGGCTTCGCGCACGACGACGAAAGCCCGTGACATTGGATCTACGGCATTTCGTCGCAACATCTTTTTCCTTTAAAGCCCCCTACCGAGTGTAAGAGGACGACTCGCTTAACTGGCTAAAGCACTAGGCCGGATATTGAAGGATCCGGATTCGAATTCCGATAAATGCGAATGATTTTTACACTGCAATGCACACTTAGCGGATGACTCAGCTAAAAGTTACTGTCCCGGCATCTCCCGCAGTTTATGGAAAATTGCTCCATTTGGACTCTCAAGCTGGGTGATGCCAAAACTGTCCTTGGTATTAAATCCGATCCCCTTCCGTCCTCTATAACTAGACTCGTCAATGTCACGATTATAAAAGGGCACTCCAGGAGGAAAGGACAGATTTAGGAAGCGACCGACGCACGCGGAACACGAGACAAAGAATCCCGCTCTGAAAGAGCGGAACTAGCCCCGCCCACTAGCGGCGCTAGTTGCCTGAGACCCAATGAGCCGTCTGTGCTTGGCGGATCGTCGAGATGTGCGCATGGTGCCAGTTGTGTTAGTATCTGCTTAGAGAAGCACAAAGACCCTGCCTCTTAGCAATTAGCAAAGGTTACTCGACAATCAGCACGGACGCACTATGTTTAATTACCGGACAACCACCTCTAAAATACGAGGCTATGGAGAGAATTAGCATAATCGAAGTCAAATCGAGCCAAGGCACAAAATACTTCAACTCCGAAATCGAACACAATCACGCCCTAAGCAAAAAACAATTAAAAGAAATACTCAGGGAACAAACAATTCGTCAGTGGAATAAAGACTGGCTGAATTCCAATAAGGGTATTCACACTAAAGAAATATTCCCAGACGTCATTGAAAGGCTAAATATAAAATTCAAGCTAACTAAGAAAGCGACGCAACTCCTATCAGGGCATGGAAATTTTGGACACTACCTCAATAGAATAGGAAAATCAAGGGCTAATCTATGTAGTACCTGCCTAACAGAAGACACCGCTAAGCATAGAATAGAGGAGTGCCTACAGTATGAAAAACCCAGACATGAAATTTGGCACAGTATGACTTGTAAGAAAACCAAGATGCGTGAGATTGTGCTATTTTGCCTTAAGCATAACAACGACCAATTATTTAAAATGGTGCAATGAAATTTGATAATTGTAGTGACATTTGAAGTTGGTAAAATAAAGCTTGATAAAACTAGTAATTGTATTGCTCGTTTATTGTGTAAATAAAATTGTATGTAATTGCTATTTTAAGTTAACGTGTACTATTTTGCCTCGTGTACGATCAAAGGAAAAAAATCTTGTATGACTCTGTAAACTGAAGTGTTATCATAGAATAATATATTTATTTCTTATAATAATTATTATCTCTAATTGTACTAAATTTGGGTCGTACATTACTTCTGTAATTTAATGCTACTGTGTCATCTTGTTTGATATTTCTTTTTCTCATGTTGTGTAATTGATGTTAATTATATCAGAACACTAAAGGGGGATTAAGCGAGAGCAGGAATCCCCTCAACATATCATGCTATTTTTCTGTATGCTATTTTTTTTTGTACTTGCTTCCGCAATAAAAAAAGGAAAGTTGTGATTGAGGAAACTCCTTCACCACCTCTCCTTATTATTATTATTAGTCCTTGTTGTTACTGTTTGTTGAAAATGGAAATTGACGAAATCACGGAGCAACGAATGAACATCAAGGTTCTTAGTGAAGTGCGGTAAAAGTTATCAATAAATTACTGACATGTTGACATCTGTTTATGGTGACAATGCTCTGAAGAAAACATCCGTGTATTCAAGTGGATTAAGCATTTTGAAGATGGCCGACAAGACGCCACGGATGATGCAAGGCCGGGACGACCTTCAACCACCTCTGTTGACGACAACATTGATCGTGTGCGGTCCCTTGCCCTCGCCGATCTTCAGAAAACTGTCCGAATGATAGCTGATGAACTGAATTTAGGAAAATCAGCAGCTCACACTATTTTAACCGGACATGATAGATGGATCCTTCACCATGGCAATGCACCAATGCACGTTCACCATTGATTGTTCGCCAGTTTCTGGCGTAAAAATTCAATCTCCATCCTAGATCATCCTCCTTATTCGCCAGATCTCACCCCCTGCAACAGTTTCCTATTCCCAAATTTGCAAAAATGTGATGAGGGAACATCAATGGGAAGATGTGGACACAATAAAGCAATAAACGAAACAAAACTAAAAAGCATAACTGCCGAGGACTTCCAAGGGTGCTTTAGTAAACAGTGGAAAAGAAGATGGAATAAGTGCATAGCAACGAATGGAGAGTACTTTGAAGGAGACAAAATCAATGTTTTCTAAAAAAAAGTTTTTAATGGCCTCAGTTCGCGCATTTATAGGACAGATATGGTATTATAATAATAGTAATCGCAATTCAACACTAATACTAAAAGTAAAATGTTACAGGAAACTTAGCTACCAACTTGTGGCCCTTATTTAGCCATCTGGTAGGATTTTCGTGAACTTTACACGGAACTCAAAATGAAAGGAGGGGGAGAACTCCCCGAGATGTGCTCTAAAATTACCTTTCCATATCAACCTCTTAAAGTACCAGAGTTTCCCATGAATTTTTAAGGAGAGCGAACTATTCAGTTTCCCTGGTTTTCAAGGTTTGCACAAACGATTGAAACTCTGCACACCTTCGTGTGTTTCCAGCTACGAGGGCGTCGAGAGACTATTAGAGATCGCCAGAACTTATTAAACAACAGTTATTAATCAAATACGTTATATTCCACATTAAATTCTTTTATTCGAAACTTTTCATGTCTTCACACAATTTACAAATAGTTTTTTTCATATTTGACGCCTTATAGAGCTACTTTCAACGTCATCACCGCTGTAATCACCATTTATCAGTAATTATCTTTTGGAACCTGTAGGCACGATTCGACTTACAAGATGTCTCGATCTAAAATTCATCCACATCTAAATAATAACCTGCAGGTCACCGGGAAGGTGCGTGGCAGAGGGGGGTGTATATACATCAGGCGTGCATAGCACACGAACAGACAGTCACAGTATGAGAGACAACTACAGAAAATAATTCCCGACTCCAAATGAACTTATGAAACACTTATGGGATTCAAGACGAATTCACACATGGCACCGCCATTATTTCTACTAAAATCGTGCCACAAGAGTCATATTTTATTTATTTATTTACACAATTACGTTGCAATTAGGCGAATTACCTGGTGGCAACGGTCAAGTTTGGTCAAAGATAACTCTACAACGAAAATTACATACGAACACATAAAAACAGATAAGAGACAAAATATTTTTACATACAATCACACTTCCACATCACATACAAACAAACTTCCACATCACATACAAAATGCCGTCCACATCACATACAAACAATATTTTCACAACTACAGTGAAGTTTATTACCCAGTGGCTGCTTTACATTTCAACTTAAAACTTCTACAATTGGATGGAAAGGGCTCAAACAAACCTCCAGGCAGCTGGTTCCAATCAACAATAGTTCTATTTAAAAAAGAGTATTTTTTCTTATTTGTTTTTTGAGTCCTTATTTCTATTTTGAAGCTATAGTCGTTTTTTCCCTTAAAGTTAGGCTTTTCTATCCCTTGCCATAAATCTTCCCACGCTTCGTCCTTTTTAACAATTCTATACATCGCGCCTAACCTACTCCTTTTTCTTCTATTTTTCAAACTCTCCCATTTCAGTATATCTAACATTTCTGTGACACTATCTGTTCTTTTGTACCTTCCGAGTACATATCTTGCTGCCTTTCTTTGTACTTTTTCTATCTTTTTAATACGTCCCACCTCATATGGATCCCATACTATGGAGGAGTATTCTAGGATAGGGATAACCAGTGCCTTATATGCTTTTTCTTTTGTGGCTACGCTACTTCCTTTTAAATTTTTCATCACCCAATGCAATACTTTAAATGCCTTCCGTGTCAAATTATCTACTAGAACTCCCCACCCAAGATCCCTAGTTATATAAATGCCTAAATATTTGCATTGACTAGTACATATTTTAATATATATGTTATACATATGTTAATTGTTAAATATAGCCTTGACTACTTTCGGTGCATGTAGGCATTCAAGTGTGCACATAGAAGACACGTATACACATACATACACTAAAATATATACGTACACACATGCATACACACACACAAACATGCATACCTACATACATATATGCTCACATAACGATGGTTCTACGGTTGGACTTGAAATTCAATTCCATATAAATCGAAAATTGTTCGAAAACATCGAATCGAGTTAGCTCCTGAGTGTCTGCGATGTTTTCGGTAGAACGTGATTCCATTTTCATCATTTGAGACTCAACATATACTGAATACTGATGAAGTGTTTTCGAACACATCGTCACAATGATATCATCAATTCCGAACAGGAATCGTCCACAGTGTGACCAAGGGAAGGGGAGAGCAAATCAACACATCGTTAGATTATAGAAACCAAATTCCACAGCTTGAAAGTGATACGCGATCCTTAGGTACAAAACACAATCCCGTCCGTTTTAAATGCCAAATCGATTTACATGGACACTTTGGCGATATTATTTTACTTAGAACGCTCGTAAATTCGAGCACCCCTATATGCGTAAACCAGTCCCACGTCCCCTATGTCTCTCTCTCTCTCTCTTCCCTTTTCCCTCTACCTATGTTAGGTGGTCGATGAATGCGTGGGAGGTTTTCATTAAGATGGTGTCGCGAGATAGGGCGACCGATGGAGAACGGGCGCGCAGATTGCAAATCCGGGGAGGCACGTGGCGGGAGGGAAACAAAAGACGGTCGCGTAGCGGGGGGGGGGGGGTGACGCGAAAACCTTTCACTTCCCGCGCGGGAGACGTTCGATTACCTCACCGAGGGGGTTGGGAGATGAAAGGGTGGAGAGTGGGGAAAGGGGGGGGGGGCTCCGGTGAGGCGGCGGCGACGCCCACGAGAACACGGCGCCAAGCGGCGCCACCCTTAAGCCGTGCACTTCGTCCAGGGAGACACGTCTGTTGTTTTAAAATTTCCATGACTCACCTAGTCTTCCGTGCCTAAAATATTGGAATTTTCCAAGGCAAACATTTCAATCATATTTCAAAAAGAAAGTATTTCACACACTGAAACACAACAATAATACAACAACAGTATTGCGACTAAAAAACAAAATCAGGTTCGGGTCAAAATTAGTCTGGTGTGTATTCCCTGCCCCCTGCCACACACCCTAGTGTGTGATTTGCAGGGTACTAAAATACAATACGATACAAATGCATAGATGCAATATAATGCACCACGGGCGTCTTAAAGAACTTATATTTCTTTAGTTTCGTAAAACTATTAACATGAATTTAAAGATGAGGATCGACACCACTCAATCAATCGCGAAGAATGTTTGTATTTATTTAGGTAACTGATTTTAAAGAGAAATACGACTTTATACGTGGACATGAAGTAATGAAAATTTTGAGAGAGAAACCACGTCGATGAGAACATATGCCGTAAAAAAATCCCTCCTATCGCTAATAGCAGGCAAAAAAACAATTCTTGTTTTTTCCCACTTTTTACGAAGGATACCTAGGTAAGATTTTGATCGTCTATTGAAAAATCGTGACCCCCAAAAAGATAATTAACTAACACGCCTATCATATATCAATAATAAAACTTATTACCTTGAAAATAAAGAACCTTAGTTTAATATTTTATATCAGTAACATGTCGCGCCGATATGGGCGGTTGCTTTCCTGTAGAGTTGTTAAAACGACCGAATCGTCACGGCGCGTGATTTTCTCCTGTTTCCCTACCATTCATTACGACTTAGCGTGGATCGGATTAGTACGTTGGCATGAGTACTGGATTCCCAACACTGGGGTCCCGGGTTTGAATCCCGCCAAATTTTCAGATTCCTCCCGATCTCCACTTTTGGTGTCATTTACACAAGAACTTCAAGTGAACTACTACTACGACGGGAAGTTGAATGTGCCACCCATTTGCGTCTATCTGCATCCTCCCCTCCCTGCTTCCCTTCAAATCCCACCCCTAACGCATTACCCACCCATCAATAACCGCACGAATGACGTCAGCTGTCGGTCGCCTCCCCTAATAACTTCCACTACAACTAGGAGCGAGCAGGTGAAAAAATTAGATCCGATATGCATATCAAATAGAAGACGAATAAATGTCCCATTCTACAAAGCACGAGTACAACTTAATTTAAATTCGCACTAAAAATGTACGCTGCGTCAAACGCCAGGTCTGCATAATTTTAACGGTGAGAGTAACACTTCGGAATTCAGAGAGTCCGAATGGATCGAATATGTCGGGAAAGGGGATTGAAACGTAGCCAAAAAGTTTCAAGTGATGAACCTAAGACCTGACGGAATTAGTACTCGCAAATGTCGGGGAGAGAAGGAAGTTGAGGTGAGGAGAGTCGTCTTTAAGTCAACGTCTTGTGGCTCCCTCCTACGAGATGTCACGTCACGTAGCGGGTGATCCGATAAGAACTAAAGGGATGTGATTAAGTGTTAGTCGTGAAAATCCATTCGATATTTTTATAGTTGCATTATTGGGGATTTATAATATGATGATACTGAGATATACTTACACAAAACGAAGGTCATGCGATTTTCGTGGAAGAGGAAGGCTAAGTCAAACGTTAAAATAGGAGGGCAAAAACTACAGCATGTGGAACAGTTTCCCTATCTTGGAAGTGACTTTGACCAAAATAGTTTAAGTAGCAGGAACGTAGAGAGAAGATTTGCCTTGGCCAAAGAAGCTTTCACGAGGATGACAGAATTGATGAGAGGGATGTTGAGTAAGGGTGTTAAAAAAAGGCTCGTTTAAACTTTGATATGGAGCGTAGCTATGTACGGTGCGGAAACATGGTCATTGAAGTACGATGGAGGCGTAGATGGGAGGCTTTTGAAATGTGGAGGATGGAGGAGGTGAAATGGACAGAAAGGAAAACAAATGAGGAAAGGCTAGGTATGGAGAGGTATGAGAGGGGATTGTTAGGAGAAATCCTAAGGAGGCAGGAAAAATGGATGAGGGGCGTATTGATCGGCAGTGGAATGTTGAAGATAGTGATAGAAGGGAGAATATTAGACAAACGAGGAATGGGCAGGAATAGGATAGGGATGTTGGACGGAATGAAGGGAGGAAGGAAGTATTCGGATTTGAAGAGGGACTTGTGGAGTATAATCTTGGGTTCTGTTTTTGTTGGGAGAGGCAAGGAATTATTCACTGTACCATTTGTTAGCTTATGTCCATCGAAAACATAACTTAACCGGTAGAGGGCCGATAATATTACGGGAGTTATATTAACTACGACATTCTACCTACACCAAGCTACCAGCAATACCGAATTCCAAAAACGCTTCACCTTGAAAGGAGAAGGTTTTCCTTATTTTAGCGGAGCATACACCGTGCGTTTTCATCACCTTCTCCACAGTGAATAGCATCGTTCTCAGGCCTTCTTCCTTCTTTGCGAATCATCCGAAATTGGCAGCAAAGATATCCTTTCTCATATTTTATTTCCTGAGCCTCGTTAAATGCATTCTTAATGTACACTTCAAATATCAATGGCGATAATGAGCAACCCTTCCTATATAATTTCTTTATTTTAGTTAGCTTCTTCCCCGCCTAACGCGATCCGTACCGCAAAATCCTGATATTCCGCAATCAATCAACCCTGATATAAAACAAATGTCGAGGAGTATCACTTAGGGATGGGGAGCAGTTCAAAATTGTCAAAAGAAGCAATAATCAAAGATGATGAACAGTAATGGACGCGATGTCGCGCGTGAGTAAACTTCACTTGTGGCTCGAAATCGACGCATTAGGGAAGGATACGAGCGGAGTGATCTCAACGCGTAGGACGCAAAAACTGCCGAATTTGCTCCCACGCAGTTATTTCGTAGTCGAGATATTTCATTGTTTTCTTTCCGCCTCCTTATCACACCCACAAATCCCTCCACTAAAAAAATCTCTCGAAATGGGATTTCCGCCATTAACTCAGGAAAAAACACTTCCCTCTCCATCTCCCCCTTCCCCCCTCCGCGACTCCGTTTTGATTTATTTCCGGAAATAATCCCATTTAAACCTTTCTCCGTTAACAACGAGAGTGGGCGATGAGGCCATCAATTTATAGCATGAACAACGTACATGAAAGTTAAGTGATGGTCACAGATGGGACCGGCGAACCAACCATTCCTTCCGATCATTCATTTATTATTCCCAGTGGTCTTCGCGAGTATCCTTTGAGAAACGGGTCTTCGACCGAAGTGTCTCCCGTATCAGTCAAAGGAATGTGTCATTGCGCAAAAGAATTTTTTTTCAAAACGCTTCGCTAAGAAATGTAATTTAGAGGCAACGTATCCTAAACCGCAATTTCTGCGATAGAGCGAGAAACGTAGATACACCCTTCCGCAAAAAATAATGCGAATTCTTCCTCGAAAGCAATACTCCCAACTCTCCATCGGGCAGGCTTTCCATTCAGCGGGAAGAAGTCGTGATCATGATATTTGGAGTCGAAGATCAATGGGGTTATGTACGAGGGCTGTCAAGAAAGTGGCTTACGTTTCGGCCTAGCGTGGCAGCGGATCTGAACGTCCCTAATCTCAGTACGTATCCTGCAGCGGTAGTGTTTCATAGCAGTTCATAGGCAACTTTGTGAAGTGTTTGGGGACGAAATAATGAATGAAGACGGAGTGAGGCAGTGGTGCAATCAGTTTAAAAATGGCCAAAGCACCAATGTTCACGATGAAGACCGCAGTGGTCGGCCAAGCCTTGAGGTAGATGAACTGACGGATGGCCAGTTCTTGGACATCATGGACATTGGGTCCGTTCACTCTTTAACTTACAACATCACTGACGCACAACACTGTCACTCATCACTTAGTCGGTGCACAGCACAAATTTCCAGATGGATGTCAGCGGCTTATAGTCAGAAGTACTATATATTGCCAGTGCAAACCTTATCACTAAACCTATTTTGCATTTTTTGGCAGCATTTACAATTGTATTGTTCATATTGAATTGCTAGTGTACACAGACAGGCGCGGCTTGACAAACACTGCAGATAGAGGCGTACTGCCCTAAGGCGAGTGTCAATACAGCAAACATTCGGCTCCCACCATTACTTGGCTCGCTACACGCAAACAGAGGTTACTTTCTGGACAGCCCTCGTATGTCCCGTCACTATCTAGCTGATTTGGTCAGGTTTTGATCAAAGAAACTCGGTAACATCAAATGAATGGGTGTAATTTCGCATTGGTTAGACTTCAGCCAGAATAAGACGTCGAGCATTGGGACCATTACAAGTTTCTGCGAGAAAATCTGCGCGGCGTGGTCATCCCATCGCCACCCCTTTGCCCTATTTTCCGCACGATAGAGATGGACAATAACAACCGCATCTTGCCGGAAACTTGAAGGAGAAAAATTCACCCAAAGTTGAACTCAAAGGAGCTTGATGAGGGTAGAAAGAGAAACTTTGCACTTTCACACAAAGATTTAATACTTCACACGACGATGGTTTCTATGCTGGGCATCATCGTCACGTGACATACAACATGAAAAAGATTTCATAGACTTCCACAAATTTGAGCCAGAAACCCTCGAATACACATGCCCTCCCCCTCCCCTAGCCCACTAATAGGTTGCTGCACCAGTACTCAATTAACCCCCTCTCCCTCACTCCCCCTACCTTCCTCCCCTCTTGGAGCCAGGCTATATTGGTTGAAAAATTATTTATTTATGTCACCTGACGATGCTGCGCAGCATAGAAACCATGGTCAAATGAAGCATTAAATCTTTATGTGGAAGTGCGAAGTTTCTATTTCTACCCTCATCATGAAGGAATTCCGCGAAGTTAAGCCTGAAACTGTTATTTTCAAAAGAGCTTGGATAGCGGTGAGAAATGGACCAGAAACCATCGTTTTAACCTTCTCAGTCCAAAGACATCGCAATTCCAAAATCAATTTTAAAAACGAGCGTCCGTAACCGACTCATTCGATCACTTTCTAGATTGATTACTTTAATACGATAACATTACCCTGTCAGGACCACTAAATTCCAGGATTATTACCCGAGTTTTAAGTATAGTAGACACTTTTTTATTTCCAAAATTAGGCCAAACAGAATTCTATCTTTGATGGGGGATATTAGTACTTTCTCTCCCTAATCGAATGTCGCAGTGAGATCACGTGAAGTGCTCTTTCTTCGAACAGGATTTCAGGCGTCAATTTTCTCTCCAACATTTCTCCGCACTCTTAAAAACCCATCGACACCCATTTCAACCACGCATTACCAGAACGGAAGCTGTCGGTGGCCTTCCAGAAGGACTAACGTATTACGACTTTAAATCTACGGAAGAGCGTGATTGGTGGAAAACGAAATACGGAGGATAGTACAGATTGCGACTCTTTCCTTTCAATGTTACCGGGCGATTCACGAGGCATCGGAATCGTAAATACGAAACATTCGGGCGAACCCTGATGAAGCAATGAACCACGTACTTGCCAGGAGAGAGCCAATAAATGTCGAATGTGATTGGGCATCCTAACTCAAACACGCTTCGTCAATATATCCCGTGAATCCTGGAAGGCTAGTACGCGCGCTGTATCGAGGTCATTGAGGAATATATTCCGGACACATCCCGACTAATGTGACCCCGTATTTGCCATGAGGTCGTTAATAAAGTTCGAAAGTGCCAAATTTATCATCTTGATTAATATTACAAAAGGGAAGAATTGCACTGAAAATGGGAAGGCATCGAAAAAAAATTAATTGTCACCCACTTAATTCATACTCAAATGCATGTATGTAACATGTCCGTATTGTATTTTTGCCTCATTAAAAGCAATTGTGGATAAAGTTCAACTATAAACAGAAATCTTATCTGCGAAGTTTACAATTGAAGTTTTTTGAAAATAAAAAAAATACTCAAATGACTATTAAATTACTTTAAAAAGAAAAACAAGCCCAGGGAACCGAGTGGTTTGACATTGAAAGGGGCTTACAACGGAACAAACTTACAACGAACTGATAAGAACGTATTAAAATCTGTGTTGATTAGAAAACAAAATGATAAAGAAAGGTTTATTGTAAAGCAAAGGAAAGGAAAACAAAATTGCATATTGTTCATAAATTATGAAGATCGGTCATATTACGATTGCAAATAAGCCTTTCTTTGTTTCATCAGTCGCAATTATTATCATCCGACTCAAAAGAAGATCATACTATCCATTTATGGTTAATCCAGATACTTCTCTTAATAATGTCGAACGGGACTAGTTCAAGAAAAACGACACTTTCTCCAACTAAATGATCAGCAGTACGGAGAAAGCAATCTAACAATAGGTTTTTTCGGCACAAGAAATCGAAGAAAATGGAAATCTACATAAATTTAATAGTCTAGTGTGACTGGAAACCTCAAAGAAACGAGAGCGCACGCTAAAAAAACCATCCAACACTGTTATCGGGCAAAAGAATTAATTAAAGAAGGGAAGTTGAACATATTTAACATTCGTCTGAGAATGGATGGCTTAAATATAGCGGAGATAATAAGTAAAAATATTACATAAGACAAAAAATGTCCTCACCAGCCACGATTAGTACTGTGAAGTGAACCCCAATGTATTTACAAAATTCCGCCAAAAATCTAAATTTTGAATGCGAAATTATCACCATCACAGGTCATTAATCGTTAGATTGGTTGGACGCAACTCGACATCCAATCTTTTTACCTGGTCATCTCTTAATATACACTGTCGGACTATTTGCTCGGGTCATTTTTGCAGCAGAGTAAATTTTTGCACAGATTCCGAAGGCTTCATTTCAATGATTTGCATATGAAAGGCAAAAATAGGCATGACCGCTGAAAAAACAATTAGGTACGTTGGTTTCCGAGTTGATTTTTGATGAAACGTTTAAATATTACTGTATATTTCTTTATCGTCAATTAGTCGCTGAAGCAAGAGGATAAGCGTAGTTTCGAGGCTTTTAAAACGTCCGTTTAGAGAAGAATGGAGAAAATAATGAATGGAAATGAAAGCAAATGATTAAGTTCTACGGTAGGGAAAGAGTCGGTTGTTGGGAGAAATCCGAAGGCATAACACGTGGATGATGCAGGAGATACTGAGAAGGAATGGGATGCTGAAGGCGGGATGCTTGTGGAAGGGGTGAATGCTTGGAAAGGGAGGCATTTTGGATAGGATGTTGGAAGGTAGAAAGTAGGCAGAACTAAAGAACGAGTTATTGTAAAATGTAGTCAGGAGTCAATGGATATTTTCAGCCATATTAGTTAGAGCTTATGTACACAGTAATGCGTACTAGGGCCCATCAAAAACATATCATAAATCGTAAGACTACTGCTAAATTAAAATAGTTCGTAATGCTTGTGCTCCAAAGATTCGCTTGAATTCTCGTACGAGGGTAAGCAACAAAAAAAGTGATCTTCAGAAGCGATTCTGGTGGCATGTGGAAGTAACATTTCCCTTCAACACGCATGCGCAGGTTTGAGGTCGTTACATTCATCCAGTGTATTTTGAGAAGCGGAAGTATGGAGACGTGTTCTAGTGCTACGTATGTCAACGCGAGTTATAGAGCATGCTACTATCGAATTTTTAAGTGCTGAAAAAGTGACTCCAATGGAGATTCGACGTCGTTTAGAGGCTATTTATGGCGACGATGCTGTTGATAGGTCGACTGTAAATCTATAGATCTATTATAATAGTCTACTGTATGGGCGACGTCAAACTATCGCAGACCAAGTCCTTGCCAGTCACTGAATGCCAACATAACGAACGTTGTCACCTGTACCCAATATACCTGGCGCGCCAATTAATGATTATAGACTTCTGAAAACAATACAGCAGGTAGAAATGGCGTTTCGATAACATCTAAAAAAAAAAGAACTAGCAGCTTCCTACGACGCAAGATTTGATAAGAGCCACTTCGACCCGAAGCTCCCTCCCGGCTACAGGTACGAAACAATCCCCACGGAGAGCCGTGAACGGGGCGTACGAGGCATCCCGCTGCGGGGTGCAATTCCTTATTTATAAAACACTACTTCAAAAAAAGTTGAATTGAGTACGACAAATAACACTTTTTCAATATTTCAGGCATAAAATCCCTTCCCCAGGGTTTCTCTATATGAACAAATACGAGGGTGATCCCGTAAATACCCGACCCAACAGAGAAAACACAAATATTTTGGAAAAAAATGTATTTATTTTTCAACATAATCTCCTTTCAGCTCTATACACTTTTCCCAGCGATGTTCAATAAGTTCGATACCCGTTTTATAATAATAACTGTCTTGCTTCTCGAATTACCCATTAACTGCCGATATCACCTCTTCACGGTTGAAAAATCTTTGACCACCGAGCCATTGTTTCAAGTTTGCGAACAGAAAATAATCCGAGGGGGTTGAATCTGGCGAATAGGGTGCATGAGGTAGCAATTATAACTTTAATTCATGAATTTTGGCTATTGCAATAATGGATTTGTGAGCTGGTGGATTGTCTTGATTAAACAACACTTTCTTCTTACCCAAATGCGGCCGCTTTTGCTTGATTTCTTCGCTCCAGCGTTGCAATAAGTTCGCATAATACTCGCCGTCGATAGTTTTTCCTTTTTCAAGATATTCAATGAAAATTATCCCACGCGCATCCCAAAAAACCGATTCCATGACCTTGCCTGCAGATGAAACTGTCTCCGCCTTCTTTGGAGGCGGTTTTTCCCTTTTGAATCCAATGTTTTCATTGTTCTTTTGCCTCGGGTGTGAAGGAATGGACCCATGTGTCATCCATGCTTATGAAACGGCGTAAACATTCTGTTTTGTTGCTGTGAAACTTTACATTTCGAAGTCAGGCGGGGTACTTCTTTGGGCCTTGCCATGTATGCAACGATCTTATTGCGAGTAGCTTCGCCAGACGTACCAAATGCGTCAAAAATGAAGAAGAAAACAAGCGAACAGCGCAATACGCTCACACAAATTCAGAAACATTGTGCAAGTTTGTAAACTCGCGAGTGAAAATACGTATTATTCATTTCTTGAGTCATGACATCAGTTAATAGATGGTAATTATATTTGTTCTTTTATTCATATTAGCTAGTTGCGACCATGCCGAACTATATCAAAAAACCACTTTTTTTCAATTTGGTGACCCGACCCTTTCAGGGACTGAAGGGACAAGGGACGAAACACCGCTGAAACCTTACTACGCCACAGATCTCTGCGCTACCAACGAGAAGTCGTCCACATGTCGATCAAACTTTTTTTCGATATTCGACACACATCGTCGCAAGCAATAGCAAGCGGCCCGCGGGGGATTGGGGGGGGGGGCATGAGTGCGGTGGACGTGGGAGAGTGGGTGCAAAACGTTCCCACTTCGAAAAGAAGACCCTCTCCAAGAGTGTCGTCGAGGGGGCCACGATACTTTCTCCGGGTTATTAGTCGCGCGTAAGGAGAAAGTAAAAAAAAAAAAGAAAATATGTCGACCGGGACAAGAAAGCGATGAGAATGGCATCGTTTAGTGATCTCGTGATGTCGTTTCGGAGAGAGAAACCCGACCGCCACGGATGGGACTTAATGGACGGAGTGGGAGGAGATCGACACTGGAACTCGAATAAGCGACCACGGAAGATTTCCCCGAACGCGTCCACAAAAAACTAAGAGGTAGAGTTGAACGATATTCATGTTCCAGCATCGACCGTCTCCATGCAGGATATATCGAGATTGTGGCCAAATATCGACGCAGCGATGACTATTATTATCGATAGCATAATTATAATCTAATTTTTATTATGTATATCGAGCGTTATATCGACAATATCGAAATAAGAAGGAATAAATATCGCAAATAATTCATCCTAATTTCATTAATAATAAATTGGGATCGTAAAAATAAAATTTCTAACATCTTTAGAAAACTGCACTAAATTATTATGCGTTGAAATGTGTCGTAACATAGAGATCCAAAATCGTTTAAATTCGGCCATAGATATATATAAACGTTACTATTACCCATTTTTAACCCTAGAACGGTAACGCTATTTTTTTACCCTAGTCAGGTAACGCGGGGTGACAATTTTCAAAAATTCGTATCTCACACCCATTATGACTAAGAGAGTCCCATGGGGGCTCATTTTGTTCGTTTTTTGACGTAGAATCACGTGGACACATTGATTCAAGTGAATTATGGTAAAGGTCCCGAGTCGCAAACGTAAGCCGTTTTCGTTCGGCGCGAGATTTCAACCCGTTCTGGGGTGTTTTTTCACCCCCATTACCGTTCTAGGATTGATGCATTGTGCATGCCACGACAAACTTTCAAACACATAAATTGTAAAATGGAAACAATATGCCAAATACTAGGAAAATTTGTGTTTGCGAGAGAACAAACTTGGCGAGGTAATTGGATTCAGACCGATCTTGGGCAAATTATATATTCCGGGAGAATATGAGTCGATGTAAGTCGCGCGAGGCCTGCTCTAATAAAATTAATGAAGACTTATGAGAAAGGAGGATGAAGATTGACGACAGCAGACTGCAATTTTCCATCCAACGACTGCGGAGATATATTTCCCCCAGTGACCTCTTGACCTCTGACGAAAAACGGCACACTTAAAATTTTTCGTAGGATTTCGAAGTTTTAGATCACCATGAAAACAATGAAGAAAAACTGCGATACGACCCGGATATAAAAAGACAAGGGAAGGAAATCTGTTACACAGGCACTAACTTCTACGTCACGTTATTTCGGAATTTTCAAAAAAAGATGTTGGCTGATGACTTAAAAATGGCCACGGTCAAGTCGCGGTTGGAAAAGCAGCACAGCGTTGGCACCATCTTCATTTTGAGCAGTCATAGATGCCGTAGTAGGCATCCATTTTCTCGATTCAGTGTGGCCGCAAAAAAACCTACTCACGGTCAAAATTCCATGACTTTTCCAGGATTTCCTGACTAAAAAAATGAAACTTTTTCCAGATTGGCTTTTTTATAATACACATTAACTATTTATAAAATAGATTCGCACATGGAACCAAGTTTAACATGTGCCTTCGATAATCGTCCAGATTCAATTGAAAACTAAGTTCCTCAGGCAAAATATCGTACGTACGAATTAAACTTGGTATGTAAAGTTTTGTGAAAAAAATACCATGTTATTCAGTGAATATAGCCTTCTTTGTTCAAGAAACATTCATTTGATCTAGAAAAATGCCTTTTTCTTTTGAACTCCATGTCATCATAAAAACTGAAAGTAAACGTAAAAGTTAGAGACTTTCTAAATTTAATCGCAGAAATGGGGAAAACTTATTCATTTAAAATTATCAAACATACATTTGAATCAAACTGAACAGATAAACGAAAACTATAATTAAGCAAGCTAAATTAAGTTAAGTTGAAATAAGTAAAGTTAAAAAATTATTACTGATGATGACGCCCGTTAGGGTTTGGAAATAGAATGTTTCTGAAAGAGCTCATTCAAACACGCAGAAAGGACTGGGACGAAAGGGAGGTGCACTCCGTAGCGAACTCTTAAAATTGTATATCTCAATTTCTGGTAAACTCGAGACACAAACAACACGTTTCGCCGTAATCATAGCAAATTCTTAAAATCATATTTCCTCATAATTTCCAGCAAATTCTTCCCATTTTTTAAAGAGCACTTCTAAGTTTCCAGACACTTCCAAAATCCAGGAAATTTCCATATTTTCCCTATACATGGCCAACCTAGGTTGGTTCAGCTAGTGCTGGCATTTAGACTCACCTATAGGAAAATGCCTTCATGTCCCGTGCACAACGATGCTGACGCGGGTAGGGGGGTTAAGGGCGAGGGCGGCGACCGCCCCCCCCCCCAAAGTACGCCGCACGTTACTGTGGAACTGCACGGACCGGGCGACAGAAATGCTTTTTAAATCCACGCGAGCCGCGGTTGGAAGATTATGGGAGATGGTTGTTAGGCGAGAGCGCCGATTCGCTCCCCCTCGTCCCCCAGGGAAGGAAGGCCCTTGTGTCGCCACGATTTAGTCCACCAAATCGCGGCGCATGTCGCAAGAGGAAACAAAGGAACAACAACGCCCGCGACGAGAGGGAGAGAGAGACGAATACGCCTGGGACGTGACTCAGCGCGTCACCAAACGAGCGAATGAACTCGGAGGGCGAGGGGAAGGCGAGGCGGGGAGGGTAGGGCGTGATCGTAACGTTAACCTCACTCTATCCACGCATCCACTTCAAAAGGACCCGGTGCCCTTAACAACGAGATCGCCGTTTGTTTGTTTTTTTACGGCAGAAACCCTAAGCGGCACCCATTCGCAATTCGCCACCAATGAGACCAAACATGACCAAACACTTGTACCCATGTACCAACGGGTCGCGCTCAGTTGACACGATCCCATGTTGCGCGCCAAATGAGGAAATTTTGATTAGAACATAGAAATTAATTAGTCCATTTGAAATATACCATTACATAAGCAAATACACAAGCACAAAGAGAATTTAAACTAACTTGAGCAGTATTCAACTCGAAGGTCGATTTGATAATTGAGCTCTTAATTTTAACAAGCCGTAGAGTGCGACATTCAAATATCAGGGTCGTAAGGGTTTTTTTTAACATTTACCAAAATAATCGTCAAGATTATGAAAATAACAAAATTATCATTTGAAAGCTTGAATACCTTCTGGAACTGCGACTGGAGATACAGGACACAGTTACAGATGGTGATACAAGATTGGGTTAGGTTTGCTGATGACCAAGCTTTAGTAGTAGTAGTTTTGAGGGGAAGGAGGCGACCGACAGCCGAGGTCATTTGCGCCATAGGGGATGGACAGGAAAGGATGAAGGGTGGAGAGAAACCCGGCGTCGGCATTAGCCTACTCTTTACGAAAGCGCCAAGGGGTCCACAACTTAGCGTCCCATGCGACGGACGGCGTACTCACTCAAAGTGCCCTCCACAAAGCACCTCAAGTAGGGATCGAGATACCTCCAAGCTTAAGTTTGTCAGTCAGCCAATTGGTTACAAGCATTGCTGAGTGAATTGTAAATACAGCGCGATTGGTTTGGAATGAGAATAAATGTAAATAAAACAAAGGTTATGTGGTTTTCCAGAAAGAGAAAGGTTAAGTCAAACGTTAAAATAGGAGGGCAAACGCTAGAGTAGGTGGAACAGTTTACGTATTTCGGAAGTGTTTTGGGCAAAAATGATCAATGTATTTTGGACGTAAGGAAAAGAATTTCACCAGGCAAAGAAGCTTTCAAACAAGGAGGAGGAAATTGATGATAGGCGTTGAGGAAGGATGTTAAGAAAAGACTCGTCAAAACTGTAAATTGTAGCGTAGTTATGTACGGCGAGGAAGCATGGTCATTGAAACAAATTTGTAAGCGTAGAGTGGAGGCTTTTGAAATGTGAGTGTGGAGAAGGATGGATAAGTTGAAGTGGACAGAAAGAAAAACAAATGAGAAAGGGTTGGGTATGGTGGGGGAGGAGAGGAGATTGTTGGGAGTAATCATATGGAGACAGGAAAAAATGGATCCAAAGCAGGTCGTGCATCGTCTAAGTAAACACCTCTGCTGAAGAGCGTCGCAGTAATTTCAATATAGATCGTCTTTAACCCGAAACAAATCATCTTGAGAATGATTTTTGACAGGACGAGCAATATGTATTCATGAATAATCTGTCACAGAAAACAAAATCAAAATTTTGGGAGTTCATTGTCTTTTTTGAAATAATACCCTCCTTACCAGAGATATCATAAGAATCACCTTTGAATATTGATTCCTTGGGCGTCATACTGGAGTTCCCGTTAGGAATTTCGTTACTCTAAGTCATGGCATGCCAGCATCAACTCTAAAACAGAACGCAACGTCGTGTAAAACACACATATTAATGGATTTGGTGTTTTCCCGGCGTGTCAGCTGCGTAAATTCCTCTCGGGTCCTCCACCGGGTTATATCGCCCATATCAGCCGACGTTTCGATGTCCGGCTCGGTCATCGTCTTCAGGGCTTCTGAATGAGCCCCAGGGTATTCAGAAGCCCTGAAGACGATGACCGAGTGGGACATCGAAACGTCGGCCGATATGGACGATATAACCCGGTGGAGGTGCACGAGAGGAATTTACGCAACACATATTAATGCCACCGAAGCAATTTGGCAAATGTGAGAGTTATCAGGTCGATACACTTATCGGGGATTAAGTGCACACAGTACGCGATAACTATTATCACATAATCTCGAAAGCATTTTGCGATATCTGGTAGAACGGAGAGATGGATGAAAACTCAAACATTGCTCGTGATAGGCGACGACGTATATACATAATGATTTAAAAAAAAAAGAAAGGGTCGACTACCACCGTCGTGCAATGAGTCTCAATAAGGCTCCTTGAAGTCATCGTAAACATTTAAGCCATAAAGAAAATACTTTTAATTTTAATACTAAGCCAAGGAAATTTAAACACAAATATAAATATGAGGAGGAGGAGGATGGACTGCGCCTATTTCTCGTCATTCAATCGTGATACAATTTCGCCTTTCGCGTAAAGCGAAATACATCAGAACACCCAGGAATTTAATGTAATCATTGGTTGTGCCCTGAATAAGCGAAATATAATTGAACGTAATTTTAAGCGAAACCAACAACTCTTCACGATTATATAAAGAACGGAATTGGTCTGTAAAAAAATTACCCCGGCTCAAAGAACATTTTGGATCCAACACTCCCAATTTCCGTTTTCATTTCCGGAAAATTCCACGCACAAAGTCGTGGCAATTCTTTCCGCATTGAAATTCCTCGACTTTCCACGTCCTCCACGAGACCCCTATTATCCAAACTCCAGACTTCTCTCCAGTTCCTCCGTTAAGCTCCAGAGTTCGAGGCAACAATTCCCTTGTACCCCTATCCCCATCTATCCCCTATCCACCCTATCGTGCGTCAATGCCTCTCACTCGCACCCTTTCTGAAACCACGCACCGCGACCTTTCACCACCGACGTTCGGTCTAGAGAAAAAAAAGAGAATAGAAAAGAAGAAAAATACACTCCATATTGTGCACGGGAAATCACGGCCTGTCTCCGGCGGCCGTGAGATGTGGGCGTGCCGCGCGGAAACAAGACCGGCGGCCGCTCACGGCGGGGCACGGCCGTGCTCGGAGAGAGGACGAGTGGTTGAGGGGGGGGGGGGGGGGGGTCGGCACTGTTTCCCACGGATCACGTCGGAGGGCGCCGGGGGGAAGGGGGGGGGGGACGGCGCCGCCGGTGAGACTCGAACGGGGGAGTTTATGGCGAAAAATATAAACAGCGGCATTCATATTCCTGACGGAAAAAGGCGAGTCTAAAGCTGACGGCTGACTTTATTGCAGAGGGGCTCCAACTGGAACCGAGGTTCAGCGACGCGTGAACCCATCTACATCCGCGTCGTCCCGACAAGTAGACGCGCGGGAGTCGGGACGCCGGTCTTTCATTACTCCACTGCACGGCAAATATTAATTAATTTTACAGAAAGACAGAAAACAACGAGTTCTATGCGTCGTAAAAATAATTCATACGGTAGAGCACTGCCTTGTCCAAAGAGAGCACTGAAGAGAGAGAGCAATAAAATTAGAGAGATTAAGTGCAGATGGATTTAAGATGACATTTTTTCCCCACGAAAGGAACGAGCTCACAACAAAATAACGTTTCCCCCGACCGCGCTAGGGTCGTTTTAAAGATGTTTTGCGTCAAGGGTAGCCTGACGTGTAATCACCCCCTGCCATACACCCTAGCGGTGGCTCGCAGGGTACTAACTAACCTAGTAATCAGGGTACTAACACTCACTTGGATAAGTGGTGGTACCTCTAGTATGTTGGTTGGGTGTTACACCCGGAGAAAGATTCTCATGCAATTAAGTACACAAGGAATTCAACAGCTATTTTGATTAAAATTACGCGTCCTTCCATATAGTTGGACCTTATTTAGAATAACATTGTTCAATAAGTTCCGGGACTAACTCCGAAAACAACATTTGTTTCGCAAAATTAATTTTTATTCACCAACAAAATCACTGATGAAAGGTGATTTTTTTCTTCATCGTGTGCGGTCGTTTTCTGCGATTTCGTCCTTCAAAAGCACCAATAACTCAATGTAATAGTCGCCATTGATAGATTTTCCCTTTTCAAGGTAGTATATGCAAATTATACCCTGCGCATCCCAAAATAATATTCCGTTCAATAAGTCTAGGGACTTATTGAATGATGGGTTATACAGCTGGTACATGGGATCTTCATGAAGTAGGATTGATTGGGAACAGGATAACGTTATCCGAGCGAGCTAGGGGAATGTGTTGCGCGTCAAAATTAATCTTAAGTGTAATCACCCCCTGCCAAACACCCTAGCGGTGGCTTGCAGAGTGCCGTGCATGTATGTATCGAGGAATGAGTGATTTGTGACGAAACATGGGGAGGGAGTGCAATTAGATGGTTTCTGATCCCAGTTTGAACAGACGAATTTTCGTTTCTCAGGATTTTACGGATTCGTGTTGACTACCTCGTTACCCCGATGTAACCCTAAGGGCACTCGTAGCGTATAAAATCAAGGTTAGATAACTAATTAATACAAATTGAATTATAATTTTATGGTTCACCTAAATAAAAACCCCATTTGCCGAAGAGAGATTACCTGTGTGTAGTTAAATTATTTAACCACTTAATTGAATGTTAACCGGGCCGAGGCACCCTTTCTCTGCTTTTTATCGATAGCATTCAATTAATACAAATACGTCACTCATTAAGGCTTTGAAAAGGAAGTCACCGTGATCCTACGAGAAATGGTACTACCTCGCGGATAAACTGTTGAAAAAAAGGATTTAATCAAGAGTTTGAAAAATTCTAAGTTTACAGTTCATTTCCATTTTTTCCATAATTGTTTACCTGTCACCCTGTAGAATGTAAACTAGGCGCATGGACCATTATGGATGAAAAGCACTTCACTGGTTTAGTCAGGCTGAGAGAATGGATGTAAGTACGATTAACAAGCAAGTTATATTGGAGAAGAATGATTGGTTTGGTTGAGGGTAGGGGGTAGACCCGACAACATAGGTGAAAGTGGTGGAAGGCATCATCATCGCAAGGAAGGAATGCACTAAGTACTCGAATGAATAAATGCATGCATGGTACAACTAGGGTGTGTGGCACGGGGTGATAACACCCCACCATCATTCGTTGGAAAAAATTACACATTAAATCTGCCCTAAACTTAATATCTCTAATTTTATCTACACGATCTCTTTTACCGTCGTGCGATGGGGCTAATAACACATTTATAACAGCATCGCTAAAGAGACATCCTTCCGGTTTATGCAAAAGATTTAATCTGTAATTTAACCTTAGCTCTCTGAGTGATTCCCAATCTAGCTGCTCTAATATTTTTGATACGCGATTAAGTTTATCATAACAACGTTTTACAAATTTAGCTCCTCTATGCTGCACGTGATCTAATTCGGAAATTAATCCAACTTCATGAGGACGGCATGATATACCCGTAGCATATTCGAAGTGGGGCCTAACTAGCGGAAGATAACATTACTCTTTAATCTTTTCATTACATTTAACCTACATTCTTCTAATAATCCTCATTTTTTGCTAGCTTTTCCCATCATATTCGCCCGTATATGTGTAACCCAGAAGAGGTGGTGAGTGAGGGTAAGGCCTAAGTATTTAATCGAGTCTGCACATTCCATTTCGGAATTCCTGACGCAGTAGGTTTTCGGGAGGAAACAACTCCTTTTCCAAAAATTCATCCTTGCGCACTTTTTTAGGCTTAATTTTGATTTCAATGTTTAATTCCAAGTGCCGATGGATGACCTCGCATGGAACATGATAAGAATGTCACAGGGGCGAAAGAAGTACGCAATGATAAGAAAGTTGGGAATTCATTCAGTGATGCTTCGGGCAGCTGAATCGACTCAAAATCACACGGACGGAAAAAAATAAGGGATCCGGGTTCGAATCTCGGACAAGACGACTGATTATTTTTTTTACTCTTATAAATATCCCATTTGTGCTCGCGCCGGCGGGAGACTCCGCTTAAGTTACTGATGCATCATTAACTAAAGGTTACTTGGAAGGCGAATTTTTTCGTCCTAACATAAAACCAAATTTCTTACCTACAAATAAAGGAAACGGCGAGAAGAGTGTTTATACATACACTAAAATCATTCCGTCCTGGGCCAAATATACTCATTGGCTACGGATAGAGCGGCATTTCTAAACGTGAATTCCACGAGTGTGCAAGGCCATAAAGAAGGCAGTCAACTCTTTCTGATTTTCAAGTCGCACGATATTTGTACGGCAAAGACAATTTGGAAATGGACGCGAATAAAAACACGAGTAATATAAAAGTTTCCCTCAGATGCTCGCACGCTGAATGGTAATTCAGTTTTGAAATGGAGGAGAGCGGATATACAATTAGCAGGGAAGTGTGAAATGAACAAACACGAAAGTGCTAATCTTCCGGGTTATCGTCACACTCACGTCGCCAAGCAGATTCATCACACGGAGTTGAGGGGTTGAAGACTGAAGAATCGCCTTTAAACCCGCTGTGGTCACTCTGGGAACCATTAACCCTCCAGGCCAAATTCATCTCTTCATAGCTCGGGAGCCTGCACGCCTGCAAATCAAACGCGCCGTCATCTGTAGTTGATCCTGAACACTGTACATCCAAAACATTTGAACCATTTCCAAGGCTTGGCGTCACACGTCAGTTAACCTGTTCACGTTGACCTGTACAGGTGTCATTTCGGCGGGGTCCAAAATACCCCCCTTAGACCACATGGTCGCAAAATTCTTTCAAACCGTGTTCAGTGATTTCGATATGTTTCTCACCTTCAGTTGTTTTGAGAAGTGGCAATCACAAAGAGAATAGTAGGATTTCTCTAATATTCAAATATTTACATGAAATGTAGATTTTTAGAAAACCAAGAGATGTAGTGTCCAACATGCCGGCGACCGATGTGCGACAAACACCGCATATAGTATATTCGTGCATCGAATGTGGTCGCTCTGACTGATTCTCGGACTCTAATTCCAATTTCTAAATTTTGTATAATGTTTGCTAAACTCGTTTTCAAATAAATTTAATCCTTTCGAAGGGACAAAATTATTAATTAATTCATCGAAATTGCCAGTATAATAATGCAACTATTGTTTCAAATTTTCGCTTTAAAGTCAGCACTCCAATCTTAAGAATAAATATATTTTTCCAGCATCGGAGTTGGAACTCATATCATTTCAAATGGTTGTATCATGGGAGTGTGCCCCTAAAAGCTCATTAAAAAACATTTAAATTTGGACATAGTATAACGATTTCATTTAAAAAATGGATTTTCGCAAGTTTTTTTTAACATTGTAAATTTATCATGTCAACATAAGGATTGGTGAATAACAGCAGAACGGTAAAATATCGTCGAAAGTACACACATTATAGTAAATTCAGTTAAACTAAGACTTTTGCTCAAGTCACAAAGAAATGACAGCTGTTTCCCTCAGCGTGTTATATTTGTTCCAGCAGAATCCGGGAGACCATTTAGTTACGCCTTGAAGGTGTCACCACAACGGGACCACAGCAAAAAAAATAAACAAATCGCAAATGTCGGAAAGTGGATTTGTGTCTAAAACTTCCAACGCTATCGTCATGTTGCTGTGGTAATTACGCTGAGATCAGCTCCAACCAATCTTCGAGAATTAAATAAATTGTAAAAAAAATGTGCTCTCTACTAGTTGGATAAAAAATAATTGGTCGAAACAATCGTGGTGGCTCGGATAGCAGATAGGACGGCAGCTATCCGATCCAAGTATTGAACTTGGCCGAGGTCGACAGTGAAATAAAGGCATGTTAAGGTCGACTTACCGACTGGTCTCCATTACGTCAACTCCTGAGCGTACTCAACGCTTAAAGAATGCACGATTTGATACTTTTATTGTTATTTCGATTTTGCAACTCCACTCTCGATTCCTCATCGAGGATAAGGACCAAGATCGTAGGATAAGCAATATCCTACGTCCCAGTACATCCGTCACACATACCCGGTGCTTTGAAATCTGTAATACCCAGGATTTATAATGGGAATTAATGAGTGTAGACTGGATTAAATAATTGTGCCTTGCCCTCCCTCACGATCTCTCCCGGGCGATGCATACACGTGGCCAAAAGGCTTAAGGGCATTTATTGCTTTCTTCGGCTGGTTAGCCCTATGCTGCTGGTGTGTGGGATTCTCAAAAAGGGCTGATTGACGAATTAGGTCCTGTGCAACGTAGACAGGAGCCAGATTTGTAAAACGTAGTTATGATAAACTGAGTAGCGTATACAAATCATTAGAGGAGCTAGGTTGGGAATCACTCAAGGATGTTAAATTACAGATTAAATCTCCTGCATACATTAGAAGGATGTGTCTTAACAAAATGACATTGAAAATTTATTATTAGCCCCATCGTACTACGGTATGAGGTACGTATACGTACGGTATGTATATATCACGTAAATAAAATTTGAGGGATTAAGTGCATAACAGATAGATTTGAAATATCATATTACTCATGAAAGATAAGGGATCGGAATAACGTTATCCAACCCCGCTGTGAGAGTAAACGTATTTTGTGTGAAAAGTAGTCTGGTGTGTAATCACTCCCTGCCACGCACCTTAGCGGTGTCTTCCAGAGTGTCATGTATATATAGCATTATAGATAGCAAAAAATCACATGCCACCCTCAGCGGCCTGGGAATAGTTAGTTCTATTCAATCGCATGCACTTTCACTAACCTCGTGTGCTATTCTGTTGTCAAAACCCTTTCTTTCCGCATGACCGCATTAGAATACCATTAAGTAATGCAGTGCTCTTTGCATTGCTTTGGTTGCTTTGTCTTTTCTGTTTCTTTTAGTTTCCCCTTCCATCCCTCGTCTCTCTCTCTCTGGGGTGGATCCTCCCCCTACCTGCAGCGTTGGATGACATTCCCTACCTGTGTCCTCGGGAGAGGACACCGCCGTATGTCGCATGTACACGTGGTAGTGGAATTTCGCCTTCTTACTTTTCATATTCTTGCTTGCTCGACATTGGATAAATTTCTTTCTGCATCCTAAGGTGTAATTATTTGTCATATGATAGTATACGCATTTGCGTGCGTGTAAAATGAAAGGATTGTTGCACGAATGTATGCGCCACTGTGGGTATGGGGTTGCATGTGTTGGTTTTGAATGTGATTTTGTTCCCTTTTACGGATGGTGACCTGACACACCCCGCCGCATTGCGTGGAGGAGCATTGAATTGGACGCTGCGCAGTATTGCGCCGATGAATCCTATTAAAAAATGGCGACAACTTGATGTTATTTAGATCTTCCTGCGTGGGGCGAGGGGGGAAACGAAGTCCTGGGAAAAACCCACTTCCACTGCTTTAGCGATCCTCCGCGTCGTTGCCAACGCACGCTATGCAGACCGCGAATGTGCGTACGGCACGTAACAAAGCGGAGACGATACGAGGGAGGCATTTGTGTCACGTAGGCCCGGATTACTGATGGGGTGCCCCCCACCCCATTCCTCTTCCACCGCGCACGTATCCCCCCACCGCCCCCCCCCCCGCAACCGGCACTCCCGAGTAATCTGTAGATTGGCCAACGACGGCAGCAACCAGTCGTACGAAAATACAGGGGACAGAGAGAGAGAGATAAAAGGCCCGACTACGTCCTGGTTTCCCTCCACTAAAAAACAAATGAATTCAAGGCTGGAAATTTTATCTCGGTGGATTTACAACCGCGCTCTCTCTCTCTCTCCCCCCCTTCCCCCTACCCTCCCTCCCCCCGCACACGTGCATGCGTAAGGGAACGGCAGCGCGAAGGCCTTTCTTTAGCATTTTATTTGAATTTTTTTTCTCTTTGTTCCGACGGTTTGTGAGACGGGCACGACTCCTGGATCCAATCGCTGCATTTGTCGGGCGGGCGTCGTCCCCGCACGGAAGGACTCCGGGGTGCCCACCCCAACGCGCCCCCACCCCACCCCTCACCAAGGCGGCGGTGCAAGCCGATGAAGTTGATTTTGTTGTTGGGAGCCGAAACGACCTGATTACGGGCAATCCTCCAATATTGCTCGCCGTAAAAATGAAACGCATCGATCCAGGGCCGATTGGGGGGAGAGTGTGTGTTTGGGGGGGCGGGGTTTAAAAACGTGCGGATCCGAGAAATTAACAGACCACTCCAACCGAGGTGAGGGAGAGAGAGAGAGAGAGAAAGAGGGCAATTTAAGAATTGAACTGAAAGCCTTTCCACGATATTCTGGTGGAGGCGGAGGGAAAAATGAATTTTTATTGAGCAAAAGTACTTTTTTCATGGAACTTTTTTTTTACCCAGAAACCTGATGATGTCGTGATTCGATTACACGTGTTGTATTCACAGGAAAAAAATTACTACGGCATGCATAGAAGAATCGTTGTACAATAAAAATGAATATTCACAATTTCCACGAAGCGAACGAACCCTTAGGCAGTCCATTTAAATTAGAACATGGAAATTGGAAAGTACGGAAAATTTTGCTCGTAGTTAATATCGTGTGTTTTAGAAAGGATCATTTCGCAGGGTTACCATGGAAATCAAAAGGATTAAATTCCACGACATTCCAGAACAACATGTGCAAACCTTCCCGGTGGTTTTTACACAATTTATAAGATAGGCAGGACCATGATACAGTCATAACTCTATTGAGTACCCAAAATTTACCATAAAGAGATAAGTAATAAATACTCTTAAAAACTCTCTTAATGTTATGATAAACATTTTTATGATGGAAAAATACGATTACGATACGTATAAGGTGAATAAACTTCAGATTAAATGCAAGACTTACAACATTGCCGGAGGGTAATTCAAACACATACCTGTAAGACTAAGGCGTAAAAAAGGAAAACGTATTCTACGACAGTAGTGCTATCACAAATAATTTACTGATAAATAAAAGACACGTCACTGATCGTAATATAGTTACGGAGCATTTATGATATTTTCCGAGACATTTCCAGGTGTGTAATTATCCTGATTTTGTTAGCCTAGAACTCCATAACGTATCAGGTTGAAATTCACCGGGATCGAAAGTACACCGTGCATCGTTACTGGCATGCAAGGAAAACAAACACCTACTACCTATTTTCGAGAGTGACGGTATGTTATTTTTTTAATTACGTACGGGATTGACACTAGTTTTATTCCTGTTTAATACACGAGAAATATTATTCTAGGGAAGCAAGTTTTTTTCTTCGCTAACATGATCTTTCTACTACCAATGGTGAACCCCTCTTCAATTTAATATAAAAAATATATTTTCATTGCGTATACACTATGAAGTTCTTTCTAACTCCCAGTCTTTCATGCACGTAACGTGACCACCTCTCTTCACGGACTGCGCACGCCTGGAGTAAATGCACCCCCCTGCCACACACCATACCGCTGGCTTGCAATGCATCCAATAGATGCTGTTACCGCAACATAACCTCATGTTTGATATATTTAACGACATACCCAACCTGATTGCAACCGATTTTAAGTAAATTAAATGTGTAGTTCTTTCGTCAAAACAATTACTGAATGTCGAAAGCCTTCGCTTAGCTGCATCAAAAAAACTTTCTCGAAAAAAGAGGAAATGATAAGGCCATATGCCAACAAGAAAATGGGAGAATTTACCAAATACGCACTTATTTTGGAACGCTGAATCAAATATATTCAAATGCCATTCCGCCCGTTTTTATTAACGTCAAAACTAAAACTTTTCGCAGCGAATCGATGCTAAGAATAGGATTAAGTACGAAATAAAAGCCTCGACATGATATGAAAGAAAGAAAATGAAAGAGAAATTTTCAAGGGGAAACACATTGTGGTAACATTCCGGATAGGTTGTCTAATTTACCTGAAACTGTGTGTGAAAATGTCGAAGAGTAGAGTCGATCTTCGATGTGTGATTAATACGACTTTTACTGTCCTTAAAAATTTAATAAGAGCAATTGCCGAAAATGAATTTTATTCATTTATTTAAATATACCCTGCAAGCCACCGCCAGGGTGTGTGGCAGGGGGATTAAAGGCCTCTTTTTATTAACTTATCATTAGGAATTACTGCATGAGAAAGACGGAAAGTTAAATGGAGAAGGGTATAACGTGAATTCGTCGCAGATGGGATTTCAAGTGGTTAGGGAGTCCAATTGTGCATACATCAAACCAAGGATCATCAGGATAAACCTGACACTTCCATGCTTGTTGAGATTCGCATTTTACGTCTGTTTATTTATTAGCGGCTCACAAAAAAACACCGGCGAAATAAATTCAATAAAAAAATAAAACATCACAACAAGCGAATACGTGTAACACCCATGGATTGCCACGGACAATTTCACCCTTTTGAGCGATAACACTCCGCTACCATCCCATACTACAATGCTTATCGCTTTATGAGGACCCCCAGGTCGAGGGACTGTGTGCTTTCATTTTATACGACCGTCACGTTACCTCCTACACACACACACACCATTCCTTCCGCGAAGTTTTACGACGAATAGTCTAAATATTTGGAGCACACAATGGCCGGAGCCCACGCACTGCGAAACAAGAGCGGCATGACGCGACGCACCACGTGACCCCGCGCAAACCAATGCGCAGTTGGCGCGAGGGCGGGCGATTTACGTCGATTTTACTCTGTCTCCCTCCCCCCGCCCCCAACCCTCCTCCGCGCCCCGCGGAAGAGGTTGATGGATGGCGGGAACGAGGCCTCCGATGGACGCGACCTCCAGTCTCCCCCGAATACCACGATGCGACCACGAGGAATCCATATATTTTGTGGCAAAAGGATGCGCACGGATTTGGAAGGGAAGGGAGATGCAATTGCCGAACGTTCAGAGAGTTAAAAAATACAACGATGCCAATCATTACTTCATGGACCGGTTTGGAAATGTTTGGTTGAACGGAGGATTAAATCTAACCTCCGGTTAAAAGCCAAAAGTCAGTTGTGTAATTCACTAGTTCATTCGACCGTTAAAAGTTCTCGTAAACTTCAAAGAAGGGAGTTACTATGGTCAGCATATTGACGAAAGATGATCTCCGCTCGTTAATATTCGCCATTTGGTTTTTTTACAAAAAACTCACCTGCTGGTAAACTTCAAATTAAATAATCGTCCTTGGGCGATGGGGTATAACGGGGAATCATAAAACCCTAACTTAATTCAACTAACGATACACGAAAAATCGCAGAAATACAGCCGAAGGTAGGTGATAGAGAAAGGCAGAACGATGTGTGTTAAATTCACACATTAGAATGTACATACAATAATTTTACCTTCGCTCCATTAAGTGATTCCCAGCCAGCATAGCTGCTCTAATATTTTGGATACGCTACCAAGTTTATCATTACAACGTTTTACATATCTAGCTCCTCCACGCTGCACGCGATCCGATTGGGCAATTAATCCAACTTCGTGACGATCCCATATACTTGCAGCATATTCTAAATGAGGCCTAACTAACGACAGATAACATTCCTCTTCGACCTTTTCGGTTCCAGAACTTCCTGGGAAACCACAGGTGGCAACCGGAAAGGAACCGGCCCCCCTACTCTGATAATGTGAAAATTACACAAAATTATACGCTTAAAATTGGGAGAACTCTACCCTCACCTATCAAAACAACCCTTTGGTTTCATTACAATGGATATTACGCTTTTTAGAGTTCAAGCCAACTCGCATACTAAATTTCATTACTTAGATTACGTACTTGCAGACACGAATTTATGGGTAACTCCTCAACTAACTGCCAAAGTTTCAAAAGTAGAGGCACGACGATTCCTTTCTGCGAATATCTGCAATTATAGAGAATCGGAATGGTGCGGTGGCGAACGTACTGGCTTCCCATGGAGAGGGCCCGGGTTAGAATCCTGAATACGGCAGATATTTTTCTGTGGTATCCCTATCCCTACTTGAGGTGCTTTGTGGAGAGCACTTTGAGTGAGTACGACGTCCGTCGGATGGGACGTTATAAACTGCGGACCCCGTGGGCGTCTTTCATTAAGAGTAGAGTAATGCCGACGCCGGGTTTCTCTTCACCCTTTTTCCTTTCCCATTCATCCCGAATGGCGAAAATGACCTCAGCAGTCGGCCGCCTCCCCTAAAAATACTACTACTGCATTCATAACTCCAACAATTGAAACGCGCGAATAAAATGTTGCGCAGTCAAATGGAACCAACGGGAGAACTCCGAGAAACTGCAAAGAAACAGAAGCATGAATCGAAGAAACGGAATGTACACCCCATTTTGTGCTCCATAAGGAAATCTTGAGAAATGAAATAAAAGGAGACAAAATAAGGAAGACTACATGAGGAAGCCATAGCTGCAAACATTTAAAAGTATGTATATTGAGAAAAATATTTGAGAAATCGTATCGCTATATTTTGAGGAGTAAAAAAATTCGCACGGAGTATTTGGAGTGCTCCATTTAACGAATATTGAAGAGTGAATAAACCAATGGTGATGACAAAGCTGGCATGTTACAAAGCAAGGATCGAGCAGTGAAAGCCTGTACCATTAGAACTCCTTCTTTGCCGAGAAATCTATAAAAGAGAAGAGATGATTCGAATGAACTAGAGCACAGGCTCACGCCGGAGTACGTGAACACATTTTAAATCTGTGGAAATCGAGGGAAAGATGATACCCGCGGGAAAAATCCAGCAGGGACGGTGAGAGAATGGTCGTGATGTGTTTACTTGGTGGCATCCTAGGGAAAAAAAGATTCAACAGCATCACGCCTGAGAGGAATCTTAAATATTCACTCAGAAAAACCCAAATGTATTAATATTCAATTGATCAGATTACAAAAAAATCAAGAAGCTTAAACTGCCCTGGTGAGATTTCAGAGATGTTTCCGAAACCTGTTTCCTTTTTTGATTCTTCAATCAGGATTAGATACTGCGTTTTAAATAAAGAAAATCCACATTTTGATTGAACAAAGGTTTTTTTCGCTATATCCAGTCCTTCGAGGGAAGGGCTTAGGGTCGATAACTTATTTAGGAAATAAATACAGGATTATACTACGCGTATTGGCGATAATCTACCTGTTCAGGTAGGTTTTGCATGGGTAGAAGCTGCATGACGGTTGAAGACAATTCCCTAGCCTCTCCTAACGAACCAACCCAGCATCCAACACTGCAGAAAGCAATTCCGCATACTTCACTCCTTCCTTCATTCCGTCCAACATCCCTGTCTGCCCCTTTCTAGCCTGCCTAACATTCTCCCCTCCATCACAGTCTTCAACATCCCATCGCCAGTCAATATGCTCTACATCAGTGTATACCAAACTTTTTATGAGGCCCCTTGGATGCATGAACATATAATCAACGCCCCCTAATCGGTAGCTTTAAAATAATAATCAAAACCATAAAACAAAATAACCAAGCTGGCAAGCACCTGAGCAGTCTGAGACATGTACAGGTGGAGGATTAGACTCCTTTCCCTCCAATCTATCTCTATTTTCTGCAATATACTCATTAGTTTTCCCAATTCACTCTATCAAACACCTTTTCGAAATCTACGAAAGAGGCAAATACGTCCTGAATGTATTCTCTATTCCTCTCTAATAGTGATATCATTAATGCAAAGGCCATACGGATGCCCCTCCCCTTTCCTAAGCCCAAACTGATCATCTCCTAAGTAAACATTTGCCCTGCTCTCAATCCTTTTGTTGGTGATCCTTAGAACAACTTTAGCAGCAAGTGAAATCAAACTTATTCTCCTGCAGTCCTCACATGATGCACGTAGCCTTAACCATTTTTGGAATTGGAACTAGAACTGATCTCAGAAAGTCATCCGGCTGGATTCCTTCCTCAGAGATCCTACGAATTAGTCCACAAAGATTCTTCCTCCCACATTTTCCTAAACCTTTAACTAGTTCCACTGGATTGTTGTCTACCCCCACTTGCGAAATCAAACTTATGATTTCTTAATCCTAATTAATTCATTAGTTAACACTGAACACATCTCCTAATACCAAGGCTGGCACGATTTTAACTGTACATTTGGTTTCCAAAAGAGTAACTTTTGAATGATTTACCTACGCCAACCAAAATTCACGCAAACGAGAATGTTTTTGACGAAAATTACTCTCATAAAATAGACTCGAAGCCTATTAGGTGCATAAATCACAATTAAGATTGCAAACATTTATTTCTCAGAGGTTTTAAAAAGACGGGCGGCGACGGCGCGGCTAGTGTCCACCACGTAACGAGGTACCGGACGCCAAGATCGCGATCGAGGATGCGGGAAGACATCGTCTGTCGCGCCCGTCAAACAACCGGTCGTTGATCCGACCCCGCCCGCCCCCCTGCGACTGCGACCGACGACAATCGACGCGCGCACCTGCCGTCCGTCCATTCATCCCGAGGGCGAACGAAGTGCATTGAAGAGATTCCAACGGATGATGATGCCGTCGCGACCCTCCGCGGCGGTTCATGCCGGAGGGACACTTGCGCGGCGTGGTTGCGAATCCCGATGGTTGAGATGTGGGTGGATTGGGAGCCTTTCGAGATGGGATGAGAAGATGAATGGAGGAAATGCAGGAGACGGAGGGGAAAACTGACGGTGACGTGCTGCGCATAGCAGGAGAGAGAGAGAAAGACCATCGAGGTCAATTCGAAGAGGGCAATGAAAATGCACACGTGGGCTCTATGTTGAAGGGCACGTTGCAGGCCGATATGCTGCTCGCAATACGTGGTCATTTTGTATCTAAAAAAACCAGGAGTAACTACATTACGAGTAGTTCCCCTACGTCCACCAAAATATAACTCTAAACCTGTAAGTCTACTGATAGTCAAAATAATAATAGATTCACAGGTATAGATCACAAAGTACCGCCAACGAACGCGACTCCATTGTCGGCTACAAAATTATTAAAGTTGGAGAGAAATTACAATTAACAATTGTGATTCCCTTTGCATTTGCATCCTATTGCATTTGTACAATATGGAGTTTCCACAAAGTTCAGCCTGAAACTATACGGTTCATTATTACTAAAGATGTTAAACCAACAAACATAATAAATTGAAAAGTGACATTATTTACTCTATAAAGACTACACTTTGTTTTAAAGTATGAAGAATACAGGGTTCGTCCGGAAAATAAGTGTACTGAGCTCAGGAAAAAAAATTTATTACACTTTTACATATCTTAAGCTAATATTCCTCAAAATAGGACCCTTGTGAGTCGATACACTTGTTCCAGCGGCGTTCCCATTCCTGGAACGCTCCCGCGAAGGCATCATCGGGAACCTCTCGAAGACTCGTCGTCGACGTCTTCTCTGCCCTCCGCGAACATCTTGTGCCACCGAAAGATCATGTTTCTGGACATGGCTGACTCCCCGTAAGCCAGGTTAATCATACCGACAGTTTCGGTAGACGATTTCCCAAGCTTTACCGCAAATTTGATGGAATAACGCTGCTTCGGCATCGCGTTCCGTGACGTGGGTCGAGCGTGGAGGTTCGCGTTAACAGAGCTCCTCACTACACCACAGCTCAGAGCCGATTGCCTTTTTCAGCGTCGCTTGCCAACATACCCCCCTCCAATCGCAGCCCGTCAGAGCGGTGCTGGGCGCGCCGCCCAGGAGTCAGTACACTTATTATCCGGACGAACCCTGTATGTATCGCTGTCAAGGGCAAGGAGGATTATGGTCCTGCGTGCAAAGTTGGCCGAACAGCGTCATGTAAAAGAATTTTACAAATCTACAACATTCAACGCCATCTAACGGTACAAGGCTTTAGGCTCCAAAAGATAAGTTTTATGTGAGAGTATTCATATACATAATCGTTTACAAGTTAATCAACTTTTTTCTAAAATATTTTTCTTCAACATTTAATTACCATCCACTTCAAGGTAAATTTTCCAAACCTCAATCAGAGCGACAACACGAATTTTGTTTGAACCGTGTCGGGGAATTCAAGGCAATATACATATTGGCGTAATTACGGCCATGAGCCCCGCCTGACTGGAATAAACCGACAGCATAAACTTCCTTCTCCGTCCACGGTCCCGGAATGGAACGACGGGTTAACCTAATTTTCCCCAAAGCACGAAAGCAAACGCGAACCGAAACTCGTTCATGGAGAACCTCAATGGGAACAGTGCGATCCTACATCGTGACTTCGGTACGTCCTAAACGGGTTATTTCTGTCGCTTGCATCACAACGCACAAGTTGTATCTTTATGCGGTCGTTTTACTACGACGCCGAAGCCCGAATGTACACGTGCACTCCAAGAGATATCATTTCCAACCGCGAGTCTTTCACCGTCGACTCATAAGATAAACGATAGTATTCAGTTAATCCGTACTACGACGCCGAGGAAGGGATATGCGGTGTCAAGACTAACAAATAGTTCATGCACACAGCGGCATAGAGTTTCCGAAACACCGACAAGTCAGCTAAAGTGGAGATGAAGGCATTTCCGTCAGTAAGGTAGGCGGAAATTCACACAAGGACACATCACGCGAAAACGGTACCGAGTAAGGGCTTCTGTTTTTGAGAGAAAAGTGGTAAAAATACGCAAAGTAACATGGGCTAGGTCCGAATTAAATTTAATACTTTTCTGGAAATTTTTTAAATCGAAAAAATCGATTTTTTAAGAAAAAAATGTCCCATACATATGTCAAACATTTCACTCAGAATTAAAATTTCGATCAATAACTTCAATGAGGATCGACAATTACACTGTAGCATCCTATCTCCAGGTATTATTATTAGGAATATGAATTTTAGGTAATCTACCGGTTAAGGTAAGTTTTGGAAAGATAAAACTAACATATTAATACGATACTTCGTGACTCCTAACAAAGTACAACCCGACATTCTACTCTACAACAATCCCTCTCCATCAATGTACACTTCTTTCTTCCCTTCATCCCGTCCAACATCCCAATCCTATCACCTGCCCTTTCCTCGTTTGCCTAACATTCTCCCCTCAATTAAAGTCTTCAACATCCCACTGCCGGTCAATATCCCCTTCATCCACTTTTCCTGCCTCCATAGGATTTCACCCAACAAACCCCTCTCTTCGCCCACCATACCAAGTACTTCCTCATTTGTTTTCTTCTCTGTCCATTTCACCTTCTCCATTCTTCTCCACACCCACATTTCAAAAGCCTCCAGTCTACGTCTATCCTCCTGCTTCAATGACCACGTTTCCGCGCCGTACATAGCTACGCTCCATATCAAAGTTTTTACGAGTACTTTCTTAACATCCTTACTCAAAGTCCCTGTCACCAACTCCCTCCTCCTTGTGAAAGCCCTTTTGCCTAGGGCAATTCTTCTTCTTATGCCCCTACTACTTTGACCGTGTTGGTCCAAAACACTACCGAGATACGTAAACTGTTCTACCTACTCTAGTTTTTGCCCTCCTATTTTAATGTTAAACTTAGCCTTTCTCTGACAAACTAAAGCTTGGTCATCAGCAAACCTAACTGATTTTACGAATTCCCCGCCCACTTTCATTCCTACCTCCAGTTCTTCCCATGCCTCTTTAACCATTTCCTCCGCATATACGTCGAACAACACCGGTGATAATGGACAACGCTGCCTTACACCTTCTTCCTAACACTGCCTACCTGGAGTGGGTAAAAGGAAAAGCCAATGGAAGACATTTACAATGAGAGAGAAAATAATAGTCCACATCTCTTGAGGAACACGTTTTTGTATATTTAACACCGTAATCAAAGTAAACACTGAAAGCAGAACTATGGAAATCCGAGGACAAAGTACGAGAAGAAGGTGATGGTAAATGTCAATCCAAGGAAGGGTCTAGGAGGGAATGAAAAGATTGGCAGACTGGAACAGGGCTCTACCACAAACCAGTCATCCGCCAATTGACATCCCAGAGTGACGACTCTACTTGCACAAAAATGTCCTATTTTTAATTTTCATTGAACATTCATGTACTATTATACAGGGTTCGTCCGGAAAATAAGTGTACTGACTCCTGGGCTGGGCGCGCCGCTCCAGGCGCGCCCAGCACCGCTCTGACGGGCTGCGATTGGAGGGGGGTATGTTGGCAAGCGACCCTGAAAAAGGCAGTCGGCTCTGAGCTGTGGTGTAGTGAGGAGCTCTGTTAACGCGAACCTCCACGCTCGACCCACGTCACGGAACGCGATGCCGAAGTTTTTGGAGCAGCGTTATTCCATCAAATTTGCGGTAAAGCTTGGGAAATCGTCTACCGAAACTGTCGGTATGATTAACCAGGCTTACGGGGAGTCAGCCATGTCCAGAAACATGATCTTTCGGTGGCACAAGATGTTCGTGGAGGGCAGAGAAGAGGTCGACGACGAGTCTTCGAGAGGTTCCCGATGATGCCTTCGCGGGAGCGTTCCAGGAATGGGAACGCCGCTGGAACAAGTGTATCGACCCACAAGGGTCCTATTTTGAGGAATATTAGCTTAAGATATGTAAAAGTGTAATACATTTTTTTTCCTGAGCTTAGTACACTTATTTTCCGGACGAACCCTGTAGAGCATGGGTGGCAGCGAAGCAGATCCTATTAATTAATTCTTCCTTCAGCATCGAGTGAAGCATCAAGAAATAATTCTAATGAATAACAGGAAAAGAGAAATTTATTAAATGCACTACGAAGGAGAGGAAGAAGTGAGAAACATGTTTGTCAGACGGTAATGCACCACTGCCAACGGAAGGCGATATTTGAAGAAAGAACGAACGAGAAGAATTACGAAGGAAGACAAGCAATAAACCCTCAGTTGCAAAAGGTATGGACAAAAGTAAAAGTCACAAGGAAATAAAGAGGTTAGCCGAGAAGAAAACGTGGAGTGCTGAGACGAAATATCAATGGATTCATAACTATTAATAATAACCGTACTACCGGTGGATCAACTAATCACGCAACGAAAGGCGGATGATCCCCCGACACTGGGTTTTATATTTTTAAGGGTCTCTCTCTGTCCGTAATTATACCATACTAGGTTCACAAATCCGAGGCAGAATTTTTAATGCGATCGATGCCTGGAAACCCCCAGAAGAATCGTGTGGTTTTCTGGGTACAAGAGTTTAGTAGAAAGGCGAAACAAGGAAAATAAATGTGTCTCTCGGGGCTAGACTGCCTACGTCTTGAATAACGAGATAATTAAAAATAAATGGGTCGTTCAATTGCGCCTTTAAAAAATCCAATAGATGCCGTTCGTGGTATCGGAAAAATGCCTGCTTTTAGTAGTAAGCCTCATCTCTCACTAGACTGGTGTTAAAGTGTCAGCCATATCCATCACGCGGTTTCATTTTCATAGTAGATTGAAGCGGCAAGCATTTGTTTATTTATAAACATGAAAAAGAAGTGAGTTTCGTGTGGTGATTAAACGCTTCTATTTAAAAAAGCTAAACACCGAAATACATCAAAGCAGATTTAGATAAAGTTGCACACATGAGTTGGAGCACATCCGCTCCAGTGTTTGCGACCATTTAGAATTGAGTTTAAACGTGGCCGTACGGGCAAAAAAATTATGAGCATCGTTCGGGACGTTCATTGGAAGTGACTTCTTCCGAAATGATTGACAAAATTTCACGGCGAAAATTATGGAATTATGAATTTTTACAATATCCACCGTATTCACCAGATTTCATCCATAGTGACCTTTTTCCATTTCAGAAAATTAAAAAAAAATTGCACGTCAGAAAACGATTCGCGCCGTACGAGGAGGTCATAGCTAACAACCGATGCCTTAGTGCTTTGAAAGACCTCCCGAAATCCTAATTTATTAAGACGGCTTCAAGAAAAATTAGAGAAACGCCGAGAAAAGTGTATCGAGCTGAATGTAGATTATGATGAAAAATAATAAAACTTACACAAAATAATTTGTTTGTTTTATTTTTTCCCTTAGTACTTGTTGAATGACCCGCGCATATCAAGATACGAACCCTTTTCAATAAAAGGATTAGTGATTAACAACGGGAACGCCTTCCACCTAGGACGGGAAGGAAGGGAACCTTCCGGTGCTTCGGCAAAGACGCGGCTCTGTCTCTCCAGAGAAATGTTGGGGGGGGGGGGCACGGAACAGCGGCGATCGGGGGAAGCGGGGAGTTGCGAACGGTGGAGTGGAAAGGGGAGAAAACGAAAGTAGGTTCGATGCACTCCTGTCGTAAGGTGAAGGGAGGGACGACGCGGGTAAACGTACGTAGGAAGGCGAGGGAGGAGGAGAGCAGCCAATCAGGGACGAGATGACATCTCTCCCACCCCACACTTGCGATCAATCAAGCGTCCCTTACTTCTCTTTCTGTGACTTCTTTTTGAAAACCTAAACTTGACTAATATTTTATACAAACACAAAACTGCTAGGAGCTAAGCCATCAATTATACTTTAAGCAAAGGACTATCTTAAATAATTCGTTATGAAAACTGGAGTTTAACACGAAATGAAATCGTGGAATATTCTACAGTGAAAGCGGGCACAGATAAAACAACATTGTTTCGGTACAAACGCGTATCATCCCTTCTACCATCTTTGAATACGTAAATCCATTACAATATATCACTTTTCTCTTCGTAAACACATTAATCCCCACTGTCCACGCACAAAACATTCTATAAATGACAATATACCAACTCCTGAGGTTCAATTTAGGTACATACGATTACGGGCAATGTTGTACTGTGGAATAACGACGCTAGTCTTGGGCCAAACAACAGTTTTTACTATGGATGAAACAATGACCATACCAGAGGATCTGCCATTAATAAATAATAATTCAGCAGTTAGCCGGATTGCGATACGTTTTTCGCTGTCTCTGAAAATGAATGCATTTGAGGCATAAATGCACACTGCACAATTAAATTATTCTCCGAACTACTTCATTTCTTCACGTTTTCCTCCTCGTGCTATAAAAAAAACGCCTACCACGTCCTCCCGCTTAACGAACACCTTTAATTATCACGCATCTTTGAGCACATTTCTATCTATAAAATTCAATATACTCTTTGCGAAAAGTAAAAATTGCGGAACATTAACAAAAGTGCTTCCTTTAACTAAGCACGTCACTACTCATTTAGTGCTATACCCTCACACTTTATAACAAAATTATATATATATATATATATATATATATATATATATATATATATATATATATATATATGTGTATATATATATATATCTGTAAAATATATGTGAATGTGTAAGATATATATATAGCAGTATATATATATATATACACACATACACACACACACACACACACACACACATATATATATATATATATATATATATATATATATAAAGCAGCAGTCATTACTTCTATATCTTCAGATGAAGACGGATTGTTTCCGTCGAAATATCAAGAAAATACGTGTGAGTGTTCTTTTTTTTGTTTCTATATTGTGTGTTACTGTGTATTGTACTATTCGGCACTTCCGTCTACGAAAGCATATATATACATATATATATATATATATATATATATATATATATATAATATATATATATATATATCTATACTACACATTTTCCTGAATTGCCTTCTTCAGAGTTTCAAATCTCCCCTGGTAATTATCTTCGTCGGCTCAAGGTGGTGTGGCCACTATGTTCAAACACAAAGGGAGAGGATGCGCAGATGGAAACGGTTGAAAATCCATTCGTATTCATTTCACTCGGGTGTGAGGGATTTCCTTTCTTCGGAGTCTCTTGTTTGCCGGAAGGACTGCCACCTCTTGACAATGCGAAGGAAGAGAAAGTGCGCTTCCAAGTCGCGCTCGCTACTTTTTATTTACGAATGACGATCCTCGTGATATTATTGTGAAGGCAACACAGAAAAGGACGTGTTCTCTGGATATCATGGTCTACTTGAGTCATTTAATCTCCCGCAGCATTACGATTAAATTTCGTCGCATTCGTCATCAAGGAAAACTCTTTTGGATTCGTGAAGTACTTTGAATATAACCACTCCTGAGGGAGTTATAAATGATTTTCACCGGTTGACTTTTCTTTTTGAATTCTTAAGTCGACTGCAGTTGCCTTGACTAAGAAATGTTTAACTAAAAAGCACGTGCCGCGTTTATGAATAAATTGCGAAATGTCACCCAGTAGATTCACCTACAAACACATTCTCTGATCCTGGTAACTTGAGTTTTTCCATTTCACCACCTCTTTCAATCAAGGCGTTGAGCGACGAAAAGTAGAGTCGAGTGTCTGCTTGCGAAGGCCTTCTGTGTACAACGTCATCGCGACGATTCCCCAGCCCCCGAACAGTCCCGAATTGCTACCAGCAGACTATTTTCTATTCCCAAAAGTTGAATCCTCCCACAAAGGACACTACCAAAGAAGCTAGCATGCGTACCCTTAAGGACCTTCCGGGATCCACCTGCCAGGGAGCCTTCCGAGTCGTGGAAAAACCGCTCTGGCAAAAGTGTGTCGACGCTCAAGGAAGATTATGAGGAAATGTAGCAATATCTGAAATAAATCTATTTTTCCGAAGTTTTTCCCGATAGATTTTATACATACCCTGTATAGCTATAGCGATTTCAAGAAATGCTACTCTCAAGCTCTACTAGAACCCAAATTTTATAAAACTTTCTTCTTCATTTGCGTTTTTCAAAGCAAAGGGAAGGCGTGCCGTGGAAACTATTTCCTTCCCTCATCTTACCCGTTTGTTGGGCCACAAACGAAGATACTTGCTGTGGAATCTACCAGCACAAAAAAACACCATCGCAAGTTATCCGACCCGAGAAACGAATTATCTCCACTCTTCCTCACTTTTCTGCTAACTAATTGGCCTCTCAAGAGTGACGACATCCAATCGACGAAACATCTTTGTCGAGGCATGGGGATAGAAGGATTCTCAGGAGGAAGCACTCTAACCCGCCAAGCTATGAAGAAAAAAATATAGAGAGTATTTTTCTAAATTTCCAAACACCAATGTCGGGTGACTAATCCAAACAGAAAATTGATTGCAAATGTCTTATGAAATCGTTGCTTGCGACTTTTTTCTTTACTTCCGTTTACGCAGCAAGGTTGGCAGATTGTATCCCCGATGGGATGCCCGAATCCAGTGAATCATAATGCTTTCTTTACTATAAAAAAAAGCATCCCGGTTATCTCCGATCGCGTTTTCATTCACTCTCGCCGCATGGAATGGAAATTCTGGAACGTTTCACTTCTGTTACTTCTGCCTTTTTATCTACACACGGTTACGCGCGTTCGTCACCATGAATGTACGAGTATAGTAAAAAAAAATTCACACTCCTGGAAATAAATACGACGGAAATCGCGTGTGTTTTTTTTTGTGTTTTGAAACTCGAACGACCGTGTGGGAAAGGCGCGTGAAAATAAAGTGGAACAAAAGATGCATGCGTTCCCACGACAACAAATTGAACAAAAGAAATGCGGCGGCCTCCCGAAAGTCTTGAGAAGAATGTACGCGCGCCATATGAATGGCACGCGCGCGCCATAATAAAGTATTTAGCACCAACTAGAGACATCATCACATGCTCTCTTATTCTTTTCAGGAAAACAATTTCACTCGTATGTTAAAATTTTGGTGAGGGCTGATGACGACCGATTGATGGTAATTTCTACTCAGCAATTATAACAATGACATGCGAGGCAAGAAGCGGTTACCATGCGGAGAGCCTAATGCTTTTGATCTCACGGAGTTATTTTTCATGGACACTTTCTGTTCAAGCGATATATTCCATTTATAGAGATAGTGCAAAAGTATTTTCGTGTCTTTCTGGCTGCAGGTCCGTTCAAAACCGAAATCAATGAGATTAAAATTGGTACAAATGAATAAGGAGAGGATTGTTATATTATTTCCCGCAATTACACATCTGCACAATGCTTTTGTTTAGGGATCACGATGAAGATGAGAGCTTAATCGAAACCTTATCCTTTGGTTTTTTTTACCAATATTATTGTCGTATCTTTAAATCGTATATAAGGTTATTTTATCTTATGTCAAATGCTGATATAGTAGACAGGATCAGCTGGATGTCCGCGTCATTATTAGAAGGCAATTGCCTTTTCCATAACGCTCGACAGATGCAAATCATCAATCTATTAATTTGTATACAGTATTTGGTTCATAGCGATATATGTTTCTGGTATTAAGGGACACTGCTGCGGACGTTTTGTCTCCGAGTGTTAGGCATGTGAAGAATCCCACGAAGAGGGACACAGTCTAACCAAACACTTCCTTCCCAATATGATTTTTTTCTAAAGTGTCATACAGAAATTATTTTAAGAACAAAGAAGCAAAATTTTCACCAATAAGACACCAATTACAGATACAAAGAAGCATGTATAAATAACTTCGGAGGATCGGACTGATGAGGTGGATGTACTTATACTGGTTCCTCACCCTTATAGCTCGGGTTCGTATCTCGGCGGTCGCAGATTTTTTCAGGTGTCCAGATCTTTCCATGTGGCGCAGTGAATACATCACTTCCAGCGGAGTACGCCGTCCGTCGGATGAGACGTTAAATCGGTTGTCCCCTGGGCACCTCCCGTTATTGAGAGTGGGCTGATGTCGACGCCGGGTTTCAATCCCTTCATTTCCCATTCCCTGTAAATCCTACCTCTACAGAAATACCCATCTATACAGAAAATCCTATCCCTTATACCAATCATAGTACCCACAGGTGCGATTGACCTCAGCTCTTGGTCACCTTTCACACGGGAAAAACTGAAACCATACGGATTGAATTGAGCACATTTTAAATGAAGAGTAAATGAATGTCCCGTGAAGCACGTGAAAATTGGGAGCGAGATAACTGGTGGGCAGATTGTTCGGCCACAATGCAGAAGGCTAATGGTTCATTAACCGGTGACTTCGGATACCTACAGGTCGCCCCAGTCACGTCATTTCCGGGTGACGGATCACCCAGGAAACCACATTAGACAAGATGGAAGGAACTTGGGCCACCTCGTTACGTTGACGTGCATATTTCATCCGTCGTATGGTTTGGTATGAAGTGACCTCCACCCTGAACTATAAACCAACCTTCGGGTTTACTCCTTTGGTTTTGATAAAAATGCAACATGGGGCATATAGAAGGTAATATATAAACTGCTATATATCAAATTAAAATCCATGTTTGTGGAAGAGAGAAGCTGAATGCAGATATCACAATTCGAGGAGTGAAACTAGAGCAAGTGGAATCCTTCATCTATCTGGTCCGCAGGATAACTTGGGATGGAGGAAATTCGACAGACATGAAGCGAAGGATATCCCAAGCTAAGAACGTTCTCATGAAAAGGACGATTACTAAAGAACCTAAGCCTGGAAACAAGGAAACAATTCGTCAAGACTTTCGTTTGAAACTTGGTGCTCGAGGTGAGTGCTGAAGATTAAATGGAGAGATAAAGTAAGGAACGAGCAAGTATATAGAAGAGTAGTAGAGGATAGGACCATTTGGAGAACTCTACAGCAAAGAAGAAATAGATGGATTAGGAATATAATAGAAGGAAAAATAGAAGGGCAGATCCCACGAGGAAGGGACATGAGCATAGGACAAATTAAGAATGAAGTAACAAAGAGAATGCATCAGGGATTGAGGGAGTTGACATTAGATAGAGTAGAATGGAGGTCTGCAGTAAACCAATCCTAGGATTGAAATACGGGGATGATGAGAAAGCACTGTATGTTATTCCACCAAAAATACAGAATCTCGTTGCTAAGCCCGGCACATGGGGCACATTCATTTTCAAAACCTTCGACGCAATTACGATATCTCAGATCGTATCTTATATCTTATTTCGCATACTAACAAGTAAGTTTGCAGAAAAGCGATCAGGAATATCGAATTCTCGGAAAGGCATAAATTCTTTTAAGGAAATGTTTGGTAAAAATAAGAGTGTAATTAAAACACGCGGGTAAGGAACAGAACAGAAATTGGCAATTTTTTTAAAAAAACATTTTCGGTAAAAATATGTCAACTTGGTATAGTTCTGCCGTTTCACCGTTCAACGAATGATTTTTCAAATTAGTGAATCTGATATGAAGTGCAGAAAGTTTAAATATCATGGGTCCTGCTTAATTTACTTTCAATTATAAATAAACAATTAACGATCAATTGTAGGAAAGGGTCCAATGAAAATGCTTTCATTGCACAAACAGGGCGTGCGCTATAATCACCCATTCCATTGCTCCAGTTGGTTAATTAAAATGTTAAATGCCAAGAAACTCAACGGGAAAGTAAGCGCCGAATTCAAATACTGGCCTGGGGTACGTATAAATATCATACACCCGGGTAATAGGGAAGCCGGAATTCTCTGCTCATCCCCATCGGAGACGGCCAGCGAAGAGGAATCAGAGCCAGGCATCAAGCCGTGAAGGGGTGAAAGGGGCAGGGAAAGTTAAAGAGGCGTCGGGTGAACAGTTACGCCACCAAGGTCGCCCAAGGCAACGGCGATGGCAGGGGGAGGAAACCGGGAGGGGGGGGGTTAGCGAATAGGGAGGGTGTGACACCAACGCGGAAGGACTTGAAAAGAGTATTGATAATAAATCACAAAAACAGATTTCTGACAAAGCTTTATTACATTTTGCCAGTGAGGATCCATTATTATCGGTAACCTGCCGGTTAAAGTAGGTTGGACAGGTTTGACATTCAAGTTGGGTGAAGTTGACAGTGCCCAGAGGCAACGCCCAGACCCTCCGGGCAATTGTACCACCACACCCCAACATATTGACTAATAAGTTGATTTTTTAGTATTTTATAGGGGCAGTAAATGTTTCTATCAATATAATGATTAATGGGTTATTATTAAAAGGTAATATCCCGGTTAAGATAGATTTGAATGGACACAACTGCCAAATATCTAGTATCTTATAACAAAACACAGCCCAACATCCTACTCTACAACAAGTACCTCTCCATCTCCGTTTATTTCCTTCCTACTTTCGTCCCGCCCAACATCCCTATCCTATTCCTTCTCTTTCGTTGTTTTCCCAGTATTCTCCCCTCTATCACAGTCTTCAACATCTGTTTATCACATCCAAATGCCAATGAAAATGTTTTTCTTCCATTTTTCCTGCCTCCATAGGATTTATCCCAACAAACCCCTGTCCTCGCTCACCATACCAAGTACTTCCTCATTTGTTTTCTTCTCTGTCCATTTCACCTCCATTCTTCCTTGTGAAATCTTCTTTGCCTAGCGCAATTCTTCTCCTTACGTCCCTACTACTTTGACCGTGTTGGTCCAAAACACTACCGAGATACGTCAACTGTTCTACCTGATCTAGTTTTTGCCCTCCTATTTTAATGTTTAGCTTAGCCTTTATCTTTCTGGAAAATCGCATAACCTTTGTTTTATTTATATTTATTCTCATCCTATTTATATCGCATTGGATTTCCAATTCACTCAGCAATGCTTGCAACTTAAAATTAGACAAATATCCCTTTAAATTGGAAATTTTTAAAACCTCTTCAACATATCAAAACCATCGAGAGCATTATACGAGATAGATAGATAGATAGATAGATAGTCGTCTTTATTTGGGCGAAATTGAGACCAAATGGTCCCTTCTTCCATTTAACCCATTGTCATATACATATTATATTAGCCATTTAAACTTACAGTTACATTCAAATCTAAACATAAACACATAGAGATAGACATAAATTCATTAATCCAAATTTGCACATCGAAAAGAAAAAAGTATATACATATATATAGACACACACATACACATACATACACATACACACACATATATACCTATATACATACACATACATACACATATACATACATATCCACACACACATACATATATACACACACATACATATACACACATAAAACATACATACATGCATTCATAGACATGCATAAATACATACATAAGTACGCACATACACACCCATACATACATACATATATAAATTAAGAACATTATCGGTGATATCGAGGCATACGAGGGTCATCCGGAAAGTAGTACCCGTTCGTGAAATAAAGACACAAAAGTAAATATTAACAAACATAAAAAATTTTATTTGAAAGAGGATACTTTAAACTACTTCTCAACATAATCTCCAAGCAAATTAAGGCATTTGTCATAACGTGTGACAAGTTTCTGTATTCCTGCTGCATAGTCCTTCGCCGCCAGCTCATTGAGATACGCGAGGGACCCATCTTGCACAAATTTTTGCATAATGCAGATGGTGTTTAACAATTTCATGAACAATTGTTCGAGAAACATTGGGAAAATGCTCACAGATGTCATCAATTGTGACGCGCCGATCGTTCCTCACGAATTCGTCAACTGAGCTCACCAGTTGGTCTGTAATGACAGACGGTCTCCCCGAACGCTCATCGTCGTGTGTGTTCCCCCTCCCCATGTTGAAGTTGCGACACCACCGCCGAACAGACGACTCGTCCATTACATTGTCTCCATACACCTCCTTTAATTGGCGATGAATATCACATGGGCGAACGTTTCTTGCATTGAGGAATTTAATCACTGCCCTCACTTCACAACTGGCGGCGTTCTCAATTTTTTTAAACATTGTAAACAATCACAGAAACAACACAGGCAATGCTAGCGTCACGCAACTTGGCTCAGAGAAGGCAGACAAGCCACTGAAGCTATCTGACCTCGTCCAGCGGCTACTCGCGTCGTCAGCACTTCATGCGGCACGAACGGGTACTACTTTCCGGATGACCCTCGTACAAAGGAAATTAACTCCAGTCCGATTGTCGAAATTTTCGCGCAGAGAATTGAATCGTTGCTGCGATGTGTTCAACGTTCGACGCCCTTCGCGGTAGGACGGCAAAATCTCAAAGTTGCCTGGTTGAAGCTACAGCCCTGTATATACAGGTCCAGCCCTGTACATCATTTTGTGCGTGCATCAACTTCAGGTTATCTCACCGGTCGGGAGGGAAGGGATAATCCCCACCTTTCCTTCCCTCCCCCAACAGCCCTCCAAGGAATTTCGATCTCCAGCCACCAGCGGGACGAACCCCTCCAACACGTGAACCATTCATTTAAATCTCAACGGTGCTGTCGTGATTCGTCGCGAGCGTCTATCCATCCGTTGGCCGTCATCCGACCGCGCCGATGACGCAACCGCCCAGGCGTAATAGAAAAAAGAACCCCCCCCCCGCCTTCACTCTCCCCCTCCAACGTCCTATTCCCTCCCACCCCCCCCTTACCAATCATCCCCCGGTGGAAGAAGAAGGCGGGCGAGGGTGGATGTAGTCGCCGTGCCCTGTGAAATTCACACACGGCAAAGCCTCCTTTTTAAACTCTTCATTCATTTTTTCCCCCGGGAGGAAAAAAAGGGAGAGAGAGAGCGCCTCCGGAGATGCCTCGTATCCTATTTTTTGACACCCAAGCGATAAAAACCGCAACGCGCAGAGCTTCAATGAACGATAAACATAACCTCAACCTTGGGAACTTGACTGGGGGGGACCGGATAAAAATGGACATGGGAGCACTTCGGCAACGAGGAATCATGGGAAGTCATGCAGTGGAAATATCGATTAAAGCGATATTCCGGGGTTGTGTGCGAACTTTTCGTTAAACGTATCCCCGAAAAAAGAAAAAGGACGGACTTTGACGCGTGCGCGGATGAACTTGACACAAAGGGAGCTATGAATAGGAAACTGTGGCGCCATAGAACATTAGTGGATGTTGCTGCCGAGATTAAATACTTTTAGGAATTTAAAAATGCATCGATTGAACTCCTCGTGTCTTTGTTTCAAGTTCACCAAATCAAACATGGCGTTTTTTCCGGGGTAATTGTTCAGACAATTCGGTCTCTGCTTTGAGCTAAAAATGAACTCATAATGTGAATTCAAGTAAAATGAAGATGAGGGAAAAAGAGATTCAGTTTTTTCAAAAAAAAAACAAAAGAGAGACTGATCTCAAAGAACAACATTGAAGGTAACAACTTAAAAAAATGGGTTTATGACAGGTTGTCATGGAATTGGAAATCAAAACGGGGTAAAGTGAGATAGCTTAGCCTTTTTATTCTTGGAAAACAGCATAACCTCTGTTTTACTTATATTGATTCTCATCCCATACCTGTCGCACTGCATTTCCAAATCACTAAGCAATGCTTGCAACCCCTTGGCTGACTGACAAACTAAAGCTTGGTCATCAGCAAACCTAACTGATTTCATGGATTCCCCGCCCACTTTCACTCCTACCTCCAGTTCTTCCCATGCTTCTTTAATCAGCTCTATATATCACATCCAAATGAGAACATTCGTTTTTTCAACGGCGAGTGACATTTCGTGAGTTGTCGCCAAAATATAATATATTCTTCCAACTTTAAACTCCTTTTAGTCGTGGTGGGCTGGTAAACACTTTCGATTGCCTCCAGAGCACGTCGCCGAATTCTCTGGATTGATGAATCAGGACAATTTATCTGGATGTGCAAGTACTAGCAGTATATGCATATATAAGCCGTCTCTCTCAACAACAGCGGCCGCATTAACGAAGACGCAGTGAGTCAAGACTCTTCCCCTCCGGATGCAATCTTTACGATGAAAGGTCACGGTTATCAGGTTTTCATTACTCTTGCGAGGCGACAACGATTTGCACCTCACTCCAACCAATGAGATCACGTTCTAAACACATACGGAAAAACCATGATGACGCTCGGAGTAGAACCGACGGATGGGCCTTCCGGATAACAGCTCCTCCTCCTTTTCATCCTGGGCTCACTGATGTCTTAACTACACACAGAGTTCTCTCCATTTTTAAAGTGTATTCCCTTCCCATTATCTGAACACTTTTCCCTTACATAAACGGACATTTTAATAAAGTTTTAAAAGTTTTTTACACAGATATATTAATAACAATTGATGTTTGCAGAAACACTATAAAGAACGAGGACGATCACAAACACCTCATTGAAGGAAAAGCAACATGAGCAGAAATCGAACCCGCGACCTCCTGATTAGGAGACGACGACCCTACTACTATCACGCAGATAAGTATAGCACACAGTGTAGGGGCATCCCAGAAGTAAGTACGTACCGCTACGCTTACACGCCCGCCTTAATATAAGCCATTTTTCTACTCTACATATTTTCATTACCACCAAGCCTTGACGTCAAAGGGTCTATCCCCCCCCCCCCCTAACTAACATCCTTCCCTCTGACACACCACAACTTTCAACATCGAAAGGCACCTCCCAATCTCCTTCATCCTCGTTTCCTTCCGTCTTCGATTTTTTTCAAGAAAGGAATGCATCGAAAAGACATCGTACACATCTATGTACGTGGTCTATGCAATAAACGCGCGAACTGGTGCAATCTGGCGGCCATGACGTGGACTATAAGCCCTGCTCACTATCGGCGCTAGTTGCCTGAGACCCAATGTCGGCCGTTTGTGCTTGGCGGATCGTCGAGCTGTGCGTATGGCGCCAGTTATGTTAGTTTCTGTTATCCTTGTTTTTACTGTTCGTCGAAAATGGAAATTGACGAAATCACGGAACAACGAATCAACATCAGGTTTCTTAGTGGAATGCGGTAAAAGTTATCAAGAAAGTGCTGATATGTTGACAGCTGTGTACGGCGATAACGCTCTGCAGAAAACATCCGATTCTGTTGGATTAAGCGTTTTAAAGATGGTCGACAAGATGCAACGGATGATACCTTCAACCACCTGTGTTGACGACAACATTGATCGTGTGCGGTCTCTTGTCCTTACCGATCGTTGGAAAAATGTCCGAATGATAGCTGATGAACTGAATGTAGGAAAATCAACAGTGGACACTACTATTTTTATCGAACATGATGGATGGATGCTTCGCCATGACAATTCACCAATGCACGTTCAGCATTGATTGTTCGCAAAGTTTCTGGCAAAAAATTCAATCACCATCCTTGATCATCCTCCTAATTCGCCAGATCTCGCCCCCTGCGACTTCTCTCTATTCCCTAAACGAAAAAATGTGATGAAGGGACAAGAATGGGAAGATGTGGACACAATAAAGCAAGAAACGACGAGAAAGGCAAAAAAGTCCAACTGCCAAGAGGACTTCCAAGGGTGCTTAAAACATTGGAAAAGAAGATGGAATAAGTGCATAGCAACGAATGGAGAGTACTTTGAAGGGGACAATATCGATGTAGAATAAATTTTGCAAAATACAGTTTCTATGGCTTCAGTTCGCGTATTTATTGGACAGACCTCGTATATCGCCGGTCAGAACTTTAAGGTTTGGCCTAAAGGATGCGACACAAATCATTCCCCACACAAGGGGACACTGCTCACGTCACCTAAAAGTCGTTACTTTGAAAATATATGGCCACTGAATGAATATTTACGCTAACGACGCAAGATTTTCCCTCGGTTCCTGTCCCAGATCAGTAAATACAGGTATTTGCTCCATCTTCGCCGTGGTCGACCCCTGCCGCCCGCACCCTTGTCACCCTAAACGGAGATAAAAGACGCCTCGCCACCTTAAGGGGTCTCCCTCTCTCTCTCTTCCCGATACACTTTTTGCGTTATTCTTCCTTTAAGTTGGCTCTTTAAATATGAACTCTTAAACTCTTTGCCGGAGCCCAAATAGTTTATTTGACTGCGTAAATATATATATGCCAGTTGTCATGAAAAACTGATACATGACATAACTTGATTATCTATATGAATATTTATGACCAGTGAACGCGTGAGTGGTTTTGCAGATTATGCATTTTAAAGAATTGAACTTTGGAAATATTTCACCTAGAGCTGAAAATAGTGCCACAATTCAAATACAAGTTTATGACGTGAACAGAATATGAAGAGCATCATATAAATAAGCTAGAATGTACTTACACAGATAATCACATCATATTTGATCGTTTGGAAATTGTATATGCATAATATCATCAGCTTAAGTGTTCGTGATTTCATAGTGCCGATTTCTTTCAAGGAAGCGAAATATGCCAGGAGTAGGGTTGAGTTCAAGTTACAACCTTATGCATACATCATATCATGACGATCATTAATTAATAATCAATTACTCCATACATCTATAATTCCTTGCAGCTACCGGGAAGGTATGTGGCAGGGGGTGTATCTACGCCAGGCATGCAGAGCACACGAACAGATCGAGTCACGCACCACGCGTGAGAGAGACAATTCCTGAAAACACATCGACAAGCAAATGAACTCGCAACGACATGTTTAATGTTAATACAATAGCCTCGCTATAATAAAATATCTGTAGTCATATAGTCTCAACTACTTTAAATATATGTACACTTTCGGGCGCATACATTGCCATACATACACAGATGCATATAAAAAAAACCATAAACACAGTAATCAACCCGAAGGTCGGATTGGTATGTGATGGCAGAGTTCACCCAGTACTAAGCCCGGCTTCACACATTAGCAGGGGTTATAATTTGGGGGGGGGGGGCAGTTCCTCTTCCTGTACCGCCTAAGGCTTCCCAAAATGACCTGGTACCCGAAAACCACATAGCTAGGGTGAAGCTGGGGGTGCTTCGAGTGGCATGCCCCGGGAATCGAACCAGGGCCCTTCGCTTATTAGTCCAACGCTCTACCCTGTACTACCATGTATATGCATACATTGTATACATACACTAAAATATGCACACATTTTTTAGTGTGATAAACGTCCGGGGAAAACTGATCGGTCTCAAATTAACTTAAAAGATTCATTCTTAAAATTAATCTTCGTTTTTGGAATCGGAACTTTCAACAATATCGGTGATATAATAAGAGCAATTCCACATGCTAAGCCATATCATCCCCATCATACAAATGTTCACTTTTTAATAATTAGGATAAGAAACATGATAGTTGACAAATTAAGGCAGTCTGGTCCCAGACGCATCACCTTCGAGGGTGCGCCCACGTCTCGATTCGGAAACTCGGCCCGTCTCCCCACCTCTCACCGCGATCCATCGACCATGGAATGCCGTGAAACGTCCGAGATTCCGCGACGAAACCGCAGCAGCGTACCCATCGCCCGTCGCCGATGAAGGAGCCGGGCATCGTCACGTTCCCGTTACGCCATAAATTATTCATGCTCTGGGTTTCACTAATCGTCCTCCTCTTTGATGGTAAACCTATTGCAACCGCTTCCACGAGCCTCGGGAGCCACCCGCGGTGTAACGCCAACACGGATGGAGATAAAAACTTTTTGAGCGACTGAAAAACGGAAGTTAATTAGGAATATCGTCTTGCTTGAGAGGGGAAACCGATTCCGGCAAGGAGTTACTCCGTGATCGTTCCCTGGTAATCAGAACCACGGGGTGGGGAAAAAGAATTTTTCGATCCGTTTTAATAATTACGACTCCGAAACCATTAAGTAGTCGTACGGCACGAGATCACGTCAGTGGAATGTCGAACGAAAATCAAAATATGTTGCAGCACACCAATCCGCATTGAAGGAAATATTAATAATTAAAAAAAAACACCACAGTGAAAAGAACCTCTTTTAAACTACGCCAAGGTCCTGGTATCCCCCGATCTCTATTTGACATGCCTTGCGGAGAGCACTTTGAGCGACTACGCAGTCCGTCGAATGGGAGTCACTCAGTCACTTGCTAACCTTGGAGCCCGATGGCGACGCCGGGTTTCTCTCCGACCTTCATCCTTTCCCATCCATCCCTAATGGCGCAAATGACCTCAGCTGTCGATCGCCTCCCCTAATAATAACTACTACTTCTACTACCCCGTCCCTGTCCACCAAAAATGCTGATTACGTGCCATGTCTCGATTGTCCTCCTTATTGACAGTACTCTTAAGGATTAAGGTTCCTAATGGACCATGGCACGTCACCGTGCTGCACTCAGAAGCTCTAACTAATTATTATTTATTTACTATTATTTAGGTAATCTACCGGTTAAGGTAGGTTTTTGGATGGACACAGCTAATAAATAAATATTTTGTGACTCCTACAAAACTCAAAATCCATCATCCTACTCTACATCAGGTCCATCTTCATCTCTGAGTACTTTCTTCCTCCCTTCAACACTCCCTCCAACATCCCTATTCTGTTCCTTCCCTTTCCTCGTTTGCCTAACATTCTCCCCTCTATTACAGTCTTCAACATCCCACTGCCGGTCAATACCCCCTTTATAGTATGACACAAAAAATCGATTATACTTCTATTATTTATACTATATTTTTCTCGAAGTCTTCTGCAATCATTTCACTGTCGTAGCTATCTTTGATTATTCCATCTTTCGCTTTGACCTCGAGTGCCTTGATTATTTCTCCGTTTATTTTGTCAACTCCTGGTGCCTTGTTGTTTCTCAGGTCTGCCACGGCTCTATCGAATCCGCTTCTTAATATCTGCGGAAACCTATTGTCTTTACCTATCATGCTTCCATCTTTAATTAATACATCTTCTATGGGTCTGGGAGCTTGATATAGTACTTCAATGTATTCTTTCCATCTATCATCAATATCCTTTCGTTAGATTTCCAGTACGATATTATTTTCCTTGCCCATTTGTTCGAGAGTATGATGTCTACTCCTGCAATTTTCAGGTCGTCTCCCGAGTATATCACCCTGTAGCCGTCGCTCCAGGAGTCGTTCGCCCCCGCCCGCTTAATTTCGCTCACTCCCAGGATGTCTTTCCCCAGCCTATCCATCTCCATCTTGGTATTTTCTAATTTACCGCACGCCCCTAATGACCCGACGTTCCATATCCCTATTCTGCATTCATCCACCTTGATTGATGCTCCCCTCCCAGTAGTCCCCACCCGCAGATCCGATTGAGGGACTAGTTCACCTCCGGAATATTTTACCGGGAGGAAAGCCATCGTGTCATATTCGAATGCAAGGATGCATATTCTAGGGAGAATAATCAAAGGAGGTTTCCCACTTAACTGAAGTATAAAACATAAATCAAAAGATGAACGATAGATTACATGAAAAGAAGACTTATTCGCATCTTTCTCACTCATGCTAGAGCGTTATGGGACCATGGAGGGTTATAACTTTTAATGGGCGTTCAACAATGGCAAGGTGGTATTTAAAAATGCAGTTTAACTTGGCAACTCCACACAAGCCCACGGCTTTCTGGACCACAATGAAACACATTATTTTCTTCAAGATGTTGTTATCCGCTGAATATTAACGCTAAAGTATTTAGAGAAGGGACGTTCACCACAATTCGCAAAGTAAATTATTGGACGGCAATACGTGTTCAATGTCCGGAAAAGACGACTGGAAGGGAACCCAAACAAAATTATGTTTGCACGGGAGATAAACTACCGCCTGCCTAAATAACTTGTGCTTTCAGAATCGATGTTTACCGCACAAAAGACACGACGCCGTGCGCTGCACACTGTGAGTGTCCGTGCCGGAGATATGATCGCCATTGTTTTGTGAGAGCATTGACGGTATAAGTAAGCCCGAGGTATTGTTTCCGAAGTAAGGACCGGTGCGTCGAAATACAAAAGCGAAGCAAGTAATGACGAAAATCTGTAACTCATTTAATTATTCACAAACATTTCATTTTCCTACAGAGCCACTAGCACTTCGTGGATCTACTAACAAGCTACTACCTTGATCAAAAAGTTCCCGGAATAACCACCGTGTGGCGCTCCCATCGTTCCGATTTGGGTTTTTTTTGGTTAAATTGGTACATCTGTTGTTGATATTCCCTTTAAATCTTAGTGTCATAACTTGACATTTGCAAAAGTTACGTAGCCAAGAGTACATCTATCTCTGTGTGTGTTGGCGATTTTTTACAATTTCAGAAATGGATTTAAATTTGCAACAACGAACTTGTATTAAATTTTGCGTAAAAAACGGATTTAGTGGCGCACGGACGTTGGAAATGTTGGAAAAGTGTTTCGGCAACGATTCTCTAAAAAAAACGGTCGTTTACCAGTGGCACGAGCGGTTCAGAAGTGGTCGTGAGTCAATCGAAGATGATGGACGCAGTGGCAGACCATCGACATCGAAAGTCGGTGAAAAAATTGATAAAGTAAAAGAAATGTTGGTCAATAACCGCAAATTAACCATCAGAGAAATAGCGGAGGACTTGAACATTGCCTATGGATCCGCCCAAGACATTGTGGTTAATGATTTGGGTTTCCGTCGTGTAGCAGCAAAGTTGGTTCCAAAAGACCTCAATTTCATGCAAAAAAGAGACCGTGTTGACGTCGCAAAAGACATGATTTGCGAGGCTGAATCCGATCCCACATTCATCAAAAGGATCATTACTGGAGACGAGACGTGGGTTTATGAGTACGACACGCAATCCAGACATCAGGCAAGTGAATGGCGTTCACCAAATGAGCCGAGACCAAAAAAACCACGTCGTTTTCAGTCAAAAAAGAAGGCAATGCTGACGGTTTTCATGGATTACAACGGTGTAGTGCATCATGAATTTTTGCCAGAAGGCCAGACAGTAAACAAAGAGTATTATTTGGGCGTTATGAGACGTTTGCGTGAAGCAATTCGCCGAAAGAGACCAGAAATGTGGGCAGAAAACTCGTGGATTTTGCACCATGATAACGCACCGTCGCACAGTGCTATCATTATTCGTAATTTTTTGACGAAAAATGCAACAAATACCATCCAACAGCCACCGAATTCACCTGATTTGGCTCCCTGTGACTTCTTTCTGTTCAATCGAGTTAAAAAACCATTACGGGGAACGCGTTTTAGCAGCCGAGAGGAAGTAATGGAAAAATCGCAGGAAGCATTGATGGACATACCGAAAACCGACCGTAACTTTTGCAAATGTCAAGTTATGACACTAAGATTTATAGGGAATATCAACAACAGATGTACCAATTTAACAAAAAAAACAGAACTCAAATCGGAACGATGGGAGCGGCACACGGTGGTTATTCCGGGAACCTTTTGATCAAGGTAGTATTTCAACCCATGTTCATAAAAATCTACCGCCTGAGATTTTGGCCAGTTTTAACACCACGTATTTCTCCCCTCGCTAACTCCTCACTGTTCTTATACAGATGAGAGCCAAGTCGCTCCTAAAGGCGAAGGAAGATCAAGTCACGACCAGGCCCAGGCGCTAAGGGGAGGTGGGAAAAAGGGGGCGGGGGAGAAATAATCAAAAAAATACACGTTAAGTTTTTGGCTCATTGATGAAGAAATTGAAGCTCGTATTTTTCAAGTACAATGTGGCTCATTATTGCCTATCACTCGATATTAGCAACCGAAAATTACTTTTGAAAACGAATCGTAAAGCAGTACTATAGCATAGGATATAATATTTACTGTGGGTCGCGGTATTCCAGGGGGTAAAGCGTTGGACTGCTGACCGGAGGGTCCCGGGTTCGATTACCGGCTGCAAGGCACTCTGGGCACCTGCAGCTCCACCCAAGCTGTGTGATTTTTCTGGTACCAGATCTTTCTGGGAAACCATAACCGGCACAGGGAAAGGAACTGGCCCCCCTACCCTGATGTGTGAATTTCACACGCCGTATAGGGCTTAGTACTGGGTGAACTCTACGATATTATCACCTACCAAACCCACCTTCGGGTTGATTACTGTGTTTATGGTTATTTACTGTGTAATGTATACCTTACACCGGGACGAGGTAGCCCATGGGTAGGGCGTTGGACTGGAGGGCGCGGGTTCGATTGCCGGGCACGCCTCTTTGCACATTCTCAAACTCACTCGAGCTGTGTGATACTTCGGATACCAGAGCTTCCTTTAAAGAACGCCGTAACCGAAATGTTATTTTTTTACCCAAATGTTTTACGGTATCACCCTCTCTCCAATGTTTTTCGTGCCATCAACTCCCGTCCACCATCTTCCTGATTTCCCTGACGTTCCCATCCAAATCGATTATATTCTTCAACAGTTCACAATCTCTCGATAAACTTTGACTGTGCTATTGCAAATACATCCACTTAATTATACACACTTCCCACGGCCAGCTTAAAACTTCCTTTCTCGTTTATTGCAGTTCGCTGACCGAATCTAGACTTGCACTTTTGCATGCTGGTTCGGGTAGGTATACATGACATGCGATGATTTCCCATGCTTGAGGATGCGGCACGACCTAGCGTCCGTCAAAACACCTTAAAAAAAAAACCCTAAACCTACTCTATTTCAGCAATAGTTAGACAGAAATACCTTCGTTCATGTTCTTTTTTTAAAATATGCGTATAACGGTTTTAAAATACGGTCAAATGAGTAATAATTCACTGACGTACACTTTCTTTTTCGTAAAAATGATTGGTTTTCAATCTCCAAATGTATCCCTTATATTTCGGCTTCCCATGGTAATAGCAAGTAAAATAGGGTACCTAGGGATCCCTAGGGATATTTTATGCAACAGTATCATGGGTAAACCAAGGGAATATAAAATGGAACCGAACATCTTGCCAGAGATCCCCAAGAATTGAAAGAAGGAAGTGTCGGCATGATTTTAGAAATAATATGTGTATAGTTATTTAACAACAAAAGTCTTCGTCGTCTCTTCTCTTGTATCAGCAAGGAAATTGTCGCTTTAAACACAACCAAATATGTTATTATTAGCGTTAGTGTATCATCGGTTTATGGTAGGTATTTGATGAACCCGGGCACCATTGCTTTTAAGCTACGAGGGCGTATTGAAAAGGAAGGTCTACGTATTTTTTTTCGTGGAAAATCAAATTTATTCTCTACTTTTCGTACATCGTATGGAAAGGTTGAGCATTAAACTATTTTTCTACATCGTCGCCTTGACTATCAATCACTTTTTGCATCCTTGTAAGCAGCTTTTCAATACCGGCGTCGTACCTTTCTACCTCCGATAGGAGACCTTCCTTTTCAATACGCCCTCGTGTAACAAAAATGACACAAAATATCCTTAAACCTCACACTACATTTCACAATAGCTCATTCTTTAGATCTGCATAATTTCTAACTCTTTTAATTCCACATTCCCACTACATTTCGTATCGCTTACCCAGCACTCTCCTCTCCTCTTACCGTCTTCAGTATAATATACTACACCTACTTGTCCTCCCTTCTTCGAATTTCTCCAAACAACCTCTTCTCTTCACATGCCATTTCCGAGAACTTTCACCAAATATATCAATAGTATAATTTTTAACCACATTTCGGACGGAAAAGGAAGCTAGAAACATTATTCCACCATGAGTCGAAAATAAGTGTCCGGCCGTCATCTCACTCCCACAAATGCAGAATTCCGTGCCTGATGACCTTTTCGGGTCGAGATGCACACCGCAGTTCGCGGAGAACTGCGAGAAGAATGGATTCCATTTCGCTCGCAACCAATCTAGCAACTCCTTAATGGTCACCCGGGGGACCAATTCTTAAAGCTATAAATCCTTTTACAAATCCTCTAAAAACAACTTTAAAAAAAAACAGAAACATAAAACTTCCAAAGCGACAGCCTCTGAGAAAAGAGATACGTGAGAAGTGCTGCAACGGATTTATTACCACTGAAAAGACCTCTCTATACGCTCAACTAACTATAAACAGTAAATTATCAAATCACTAGCGCGCTCAAGTATACGGAGTGAGACATTCCGACTTGACAATCTAAAATATTGCCTAGACAAATAACCGCCCTTGAAATACCGTATACAAAAAAATAAGCACAACAGGGAGATAATTGAAAGACAGAAAACGGTATGACAAAATCTCAGGTACCATTGACTTCAACGAAATTATATACTTTTGTACGAAAACTCGTAGTTTGTCACTAAATTGAAAACAAAGTTATGCATATTGTTCGCAGAAATTCTTCCGAAACAAACTCTGCTGCTAAGTATACAACAAACAGAATCCGATGCGTCTCTCGTGTTCACTGGACTTCGGAAATTTCCAAATCTGATCACCGAAGCTCTTCATGATGCCTAACTCAAGAATTATTTCAAACAGACAAGTACAATTAATTCGATTTAAAGGTCATTTTGAGAGAGTGCCTATTTTTTTAACATTAAACATTATATAATATACACAATACAAGCATAATTACTATGGAATAAAAAAATCATGAGCTTTTACTGCCTTCGTAACGTTAAGAAAAAGATCAAAGGTCAAAAGATAATTTTCGTTAGACAATCAGAAGACAATACACGATAAAATAAAATTTAAAAAAGTAAAACTATCAATTATGGCCATGGTCCATCGGCGAACACTATTTAGCATTCCAATTATACTTGTTTTGAAACGCGATCGACCATATTTTTGTGGTGGAAGCACAGTACGTAGTGAGGGAAAATATTCTTTGAGTAATCAGGACTGAAGTTGAGAGAGTAAAACAAAGGAACGGTGCAGTGGGAAGCACGAAAATAAAAATAACCCAATAGGATTCGTAAATTATGGATACCCACATTTCTTCTTCTTTGGCGCAAGGGCCCGGTATGGGCTTTGGCCTCCCTTAAGATGCTCGTTCATTCTACTCTCTTCTGAGCCTTCTCCCACCATCTTCTATCTCTCATGATCTTCAAATCCTCTTCGAAGTCCTCTATCCATCGCTTCCTTGGTCTTCCCCTTCCCCATACTCCCATTCAGCAACCCCCCTAGGCATTCTTCCCTCACTCATTCGCCCCACGTGAGCTAGCCAAGCCAACGTGGGAAACTCACGTGTCTAATTAACCAGGATGTCTTCTCCTAGGAGAAATATTTCTATTTCTCTACTATATCTTATTTTCCTTCTTACCCCCTCTCTCTCACTCGTCCGTAGATCCTATCCACATTTACCGCTTGCAAGGCCCTAAAAGGGCCCTCTTGGTCACACTTCAAAGATGCTCTTACGATACTCTTTCAATCATTTTTAAGACCAAAGGAGCATGGAAAGATAAGTCCATTTACCACCGGGAGTATTTCGCAGGCATTACTGATCGTTTGGGGCGAGGAGGAGAGAATCTTTTATCAACTAATTTTCACTTTGAACTAAAATTTAACTATTGAACTTTTTTACCACTAAAATATACGCTGAAAATTCATTAAATAAGAAATAAAACGAATTAAATCATTTAACTTCACTAAGAAATAAGTCAGCCAAACATTTTAGTTTAACTTTACCGTAAAAAATGTCAATCGTCCATCGCACGCAAAGAAAAATTCAAAGAGACCCAAAGTACCCAAGTGTACATTCCACCGCTGAATTAATGAAGCTGTAAAAAGGCCCTTGATCAAAGGGGCCCTACAGGACCTATCATGGGATCACATGGGTGGACCGAGGGATATTGTAAAAAGCATTTCCCGAAAAATATGCACACAGTCCCTGAATGAGAGTGCTACATCTCATCTCGATCAAATCCAATTGCCTACAAGATGTGAAAAATATCTATTTACCATTGAATCAGACATATATGTGAGCTTTTTCCTCTGCTATATGACTAGGATATGATATTCATCAAAGGAATCAAGGTGAATTGGAAAGAAACTCACAGGCTCCGCTATCTGGGTGACCTCGCAATTACAGCAGAGGATCGAGGGAAGGCATGCGGGTATCCTCGAACGCAGTGGGTAAAGTACTTCAAAAGAGTATAAAATGAAAATAACGAGAATAAAACTAAAACCGTAGCGGAGGAAAGATGCTGGAGGCAGACGCTGCACTGCGAAAAGAGAAATTAGATCAAGTGGAAACTCTTTTATTTCTCCACCTCGGAAGCTGCACGGCCTGGAGTGAAAGAAATTCAACGGATATCGCCAAAGGATAATACCTTTGACTTTGTATGCGATCACCGGGAAGACGCAACTGCGACATGTATCGCAGAAGATCGGATGGCAAACATGGGTGGCGGAATGCGAAAACTATATTCTGAAGCAAGGCAGTTTATTAATTATGCATGCATCACTGATTGCCCCACGCTATACTATGGGTAGATCAGACCACAAAGATAAAATAAGGGAGACAGATTCTAAATACAGATAGATAGTAATACTCGTTCTTTCCCCGAACAATCAGAAATCATAATAGTAAGAAACCGAAGTCACTTTAGAAATATTAAAAACATTGAATTTACAAGTCGGAACAAAATTAAACATTACAAAGATCTTAGGTATACTTGTAGGTGCATGTGTACGTTGATTGGTAGTTTGCATGTTTACATATGTGTGGGGTGCAAGAGTTTTTGCATGAATGTATGCCATGTTTTGTTTGTGGATTGTAAATATTGTTGCTTTTGAATGCCTTTTTTTTCTTAATTACGGGTGGTACCCTAACATCCCCCGCCACAAGCCCTTGCGGCGGCTCGCGGAAAGAAGAAATGGGTATTTGTACAGAAAATTAGAAGAGGGAAGTCCCCTATAAAAGCAATAAACAGGTTGTGAGTCGAATCGGATTTGTTTGAACATAATTGAAGGGAAAATAAATTAAAACATCTCCAAAGGGAGAGGAAATGGTACACACAGGAATTGAAATTTCCGCCCGGTTTGTCTTTCGTGACACAGTCGGCGCGTAGAAGTTTACAAGAACTAACGTCGTGCCGCTTCCACAGCTTGGAGAGCACTGAGACCGGTTGCGCGGCAAAGCTTAGCGTCCCCCCACCTACTCTAAATGGTTTGATCTCACTCCGACCAATAGAAGCGGCGCGGGAAATTCATTTGCATTACCCTTAGAACGCACCCTGTACCCTCACAGTCTTGCATTGTTTCACACTAGCCCTTCTGTTTCTCCCGAGAGGTATAACATTGCCCTTGACTGGCCAGTCCGTTCCAACATACTCAACCGTGACTTTCTCCGCCCATCCCTCTCCTTTCTCTCCCACACGATGCACACTTTTCTCATATATCAGCGTGGAGATTCGACTCTCAGCCATTCCCTCAACTGGACAAAACCAGCGAAACACACTTCCATACTTGTCCAATACTCTTTCATCAAATCCTCATTGCTTCACGACCAACTCATTCCTTACCCTATCTCTCCAGATTTTTACCAAAAACATTCCTCAAGCACTTCATCCATACACGCTGCATTTATTATTTATTTATTTTTCTTTATTAAGTACCCTAAGAGCCACCAATAGGGTGTGGGGCAGGGGGTCACTACCCTTGACCCTAAAAACTTTCCCTCCTAGCGCGGTCGGACAAACGTTATTTTATTCTGATCCCTTATCGTTCGTGAGAAAAATGGCATCTTGAATCTGTTCTACACTTAATATCTCAAATTTTATCGACACGATCTCGCTTACCTAATACGATGGGGCAAATGAAACATTTTCAACATCATTACTAAAAGATATCCTTCCAATGAATGCAAGGAATTTAATCTGTAATTTAACCTACGCTCCGAGAGTGATTCTCAACTAGATCCTCTAAAATTTTGATACGCCACTCAGTTTGTCACAACATATTTGGATATTTATTAATTTATTTACACAATTACGTTGCAATTAGGCGAATTACCTGGTGGCAACGGTCAAGTTAGGTCAAAGATAACTCTTACAACGAAAATTAAATAAGAACACATATAAAAACAGATAAGAGACAAAATATTTTTACATACAATCACACTTCCACATCACATACAAACAAACTTCCACATCACATACAAAATACCGTCCACATCACATACAAACAATATTTTCACAACTACAATGAAGTTTATTACCCAGTGGCTGCTTTACATTTCGACTTAAAACTTCTAAAATTGGAAGGAAAGGACTCAAACAAACCTCCAGGCAGCTGGTTCCAATCAATTATAGTTTTGTTTAAAAAAGAGTATTTTTTCTTATTTGTTTTTTGAGTCCTTATTTTTATTTTGAAGCTATGGTCGTTTTTTCCCTTAAAGTTAGGCTTTTCTATCCCTTGCCATAAATCTTCCCACGCTTCGTCCTTTAGACTTCCACACACCAAATAAATTCATAGACGTGCACCAAATAAATAGGAATTTCAAAGGAGAGAGGATATATAGTAGGGCTAAAGGAGGGTGGGTTGGATACTCGTATCTTCGGATTGGAGGACTAATGAGGGCCGTGGTAGTCGAGAATATAGACAGAACTCTGCCACTGACTGGAGGACCTCATTTCGATTCCGGTTGATTCGCTGGGTACCCTCAGCTTTACCCCAAACAGTCTATCTTTTCGAACGCTACAACTGCTTGAGAAATCACAGGTGAACAAGGAAAGGAACTACCTTCGCGTGAGAATTTTACACACAGTGCATTCGATGAGATTATCTATCGAACCTACGGGTTAAATTTCTGTGACGGCTTTCGCGCAATAGTGTTGATGAATACATATCTATTCAGGATCTCATTCGCTTGTGATGAAAATAAAATCGCAACAGTTACGCCGGCTTTTCAAACGGCTTCTTCAAGTGAAGTATAATTTTTTTCCAGTGAAGTCTTCGCCGGTTTCGGTGCGTTAAATACCTTGAGGACGAAGGACATTAGCTATCGAAACTTCGACAGCTGCAACGTCGATTTGTTGGAAAACCCACGAAGAATTCATTGGAATGGAATTCCCGAGCGAACACAAACGCAACGATTAGGTCAAACTAGATCCACGCTTACATAAGCCATAATATAATACTGAATTTCAAATCACCTGAAGAAGCGGGCTGGAACGCCGGCGAAACTATTTTGTGTTCATAACTTCATAAGCGAATTAAATCACAATTAGAGATGTATTTATCAACCGTCTGGATGATTACTGAGGTTTGTTTGGAAGTACTAATGAAGAAACGAGAATTCCTTTGGATCGGGAGGCTAGAAAGGATTTCCCAAAGTCTGACGGCGAAGTGTTGAGAGCCAGAGGGGGTGCAAAATTCTTCCAGGCGTTCGTCCCACACGGCAGATGGGTGCCCGCATAATGCGTATCGCATGCCCGCCATTGTGACACCCACTTGCAGCGAAGGATGGAGGCGGAACGCGGGCGCCACCGTCATTGGCTCCTCGCAAAAGGAACGTCACACACGTCGGCCTAAGGAGACCGTGTGGGGCAAATTAAATTTCACGACCGAGGTCATACAGAACGTCGCCGCGGGCACTTCACGCTGTTCACAAGCTTACCATTACGAAAGAGGGGGGTGTCAGAGCGTGTGGCGTGCTTAAAACACTCCTCCGTGGGGATGCATCGAAAAGATCAAACGCTTCAGTAGCTCTGGCCTGACTACGTGACTTCGTTTCCATTTCAATATTTAACTAGTATTAACAGTTGATAATTACATTTATTTCATAATTTATATTATTTATTACTAATTGTATATATATTTTTTTCTTTTAATTTATGTTATCTTGTTAAAAACAATGTCTTAATCTATATTTATGCGTCTTTATCAAAAATTGATGCACGCCATTTAGGTGTTATCTTTACAAATATTATATATATATATATATATATATATATATATATATATATATATATACTATATTATATATATATACACTATATTATATATATATAATATATACTATATTATATATATATATATATGTATATTTATATATATATATATATAAATACACACACTCAAGCCAATAACATCTATTCATGTAGAAACGGTACCCCTCCTCCGACATGATCAATCACAATAGATATTAATTTATGATCCCCATTCATGATATGATATATTTAAGGGTGTAACTTGACATCAGCTATATACTTAGTATATTTAAATTATTAGATAGAAATCTGTATCATAAAATCACCTCGGGGATGCTATATTGAAATTTTCAGAATATCTCGAATAAGTGACCCCAAGGCCAGAGCAACGATAAGATCACCTACCGTCTTCTGGAGATCAACCTTCGGCGCACAGTCCAGATATCGGCGAACGTCTGCTCAATAAGAAGAACCAGAGATCCAATTTTAATCAAAATGTCCAACTAGGGCAATGCAATGTAGGTCTTGCGTGGGCTTAACGGTGTATGGTGATTGTATTTTGCTTATACCCAGTGGATGAAATCACGCATCTCCAGGCGAAAGCTGGGAATAAGTAAGTGGGTATTCACTTGTGGCGTGAATCCGCAAACTGGGGACTGACCATCGAAAGCGTTAGCCACCAGACAGTGTAAGTACTGTGCGGGTAAGGTAATCCGTAGCCAAATTTAAGTTAAGCGGTTCTGATTTTTGACTACTTGTATGAAGAAACTCGACGAACAAGGAGACTCCTCTTCTATCACCACTCTCTACGCTGCACAAGAAGTAATGGGAAAGTGTTTCTCAACCGTTTCATCACATCGAAAGAAGGAACAATATCCCCAAAATTGAAAAAAATAATAACTGAGTAGTTGCAACAATTAATCAAACACGTTTGGAATGAAACATAATACTGCTAAAAGCTCTCAAATTATTTATTGCGACAAAGGACGCTGGACAGTTGTTGGAAATTTAACACCGCGTATTAACGACTTGCGAAAATCTCTCCATGCTAAAACCCGAAACGGATTCAGATGAGAAAATGATATTACTCAGTCCAAAAGGGCTTTCTCTCGCGTTCTGAAAGTTTGTAATCAGCAAAAAACAAAGAGTTGAGTGATGAAGGATTAGAAGAGGGCTGACACAAGAGTTGACCACAAAAGGGTTCGCGCCGGGCATGGAATCACAAGTCAGGATCTGTTATGGAGGCATCCAGCTAATGCCGCATGAAAAAGGATCCCGAGAAAGATGACACACCCACGCGACTCGAGCGCTGCAGAAATTCAAATTTACACGGATGCACATTGTAAAATATTTTATAGAAAACATGGGTCCTGATAATTTCTACAAGGAAGAGGGAGTTTACGACAAAGAATAATTGGAGTAGGGCAGTAATTGGATGTAAAGAAAAGGATTAATGAAAACTTGATTTAGGACGAAAAAGTAAAATGGACGGAAAAGAAAACAAACGAAGTACGGGGGGTTATGGTGGAGGAGGATAGGATTGTTGGGAGAAAAACCCAAAGGAAGCAGGAGAGATGCATGCAGAGCATTTAGATTGGTGATGGAAAGTCGAAGACTGAAATAGAGGGCAGAAACATTAAGCGGGAGAGGTGGGGGGAATGGGTAGTGTAGGTAAGGGAGGGAGGAGATATGCATAATTGCAAGTGTTACTGTTGTCGGGTTGCATTGTTATTTTTATTACATTATAACAACATTGTACCCTGCACGCGACCGCTAGGATTTGTGGCAGGGGGTGATTATACACCAGACTACTTTTGACACAAAATACTTCCCCCGTCGTGGCCGGACATCGTTATTCTGATCACTTACCGTTTGCGGGAAAAGTGAAATCTCAAATCTATCCATTCTACACTTAATCACTCACATTCTACTGACATGACCTCTCCTACCGTAGTGCGATAGGCCAAATAATACAGTTTCAAAAGGGATCGAGATGGTGCGATGGCTATCGTACTGACTCGGGTTCAAATCCAGGCGGTGTTGAATATTTTTCAGTGATACCCGGATCCCTACTTGAGGTGCTTTGTGGAGGGTACAGTGAGTGAGTAAGCCGTCCGTCGGATGGGAGGTTAAGCTGCGGACCCCTTGGCGCCTTTCGTTAAGAGTAGGCTAATGCCGACGCCGGGTTTCTCTCCACCCTTCATCCTTCTCTGCCCATCCCTAATGGCGCAAATGACCTCAGCAGTCGGTCGCCTCCCCTAAATACTACTACTACTACAATACAGTTTCAACATCATTCCTAAAGGGGCATCCTTCCAATTTATGCAAGAAATTTAATCTGTAATTTAACCTTCTGTCAATCCAGTTTCTCTAATAATTTTGATAAGATGCTTATTTTATAATGAAAACGTTTTACAAATATAGCTCCTCTAACGTAAATGCCTGTGCGTCCACCCAAAATCTACCTTACCTTTTAGGTTGAATACCATGATAGTAAGTTGGTCTCGATGACCCATTCATACCCCATCAGCTTCAGGATACGGCATCAGGCTCTTTAGTTCTCCATCAATAAATCTCGCAACTGTTTTTTTCGGGCAGTCATCAACCCTGAATTTTATTTGGCGTGACCCCCACCGTACCAACATCAAATAAAAACGTCAGTAGCACACGGAAAACGACTTGAATGACGACAGAAATGGGCTCTGATTCCGCAATCCAGAGAGCATTAAATAGCAAGCAAACGCGTGAATGGGATTTAGCCTTGACGCCATGAGTGTCACGACTGAGTCCAGTTGGACCAGCTCGCAATTCACCGCCGTGGAACAAATTCAACAAAACGAATCCCAACCGGCTGGGGCCCGGAACTGACCAAATGACCGGAGGGCAGGTCTCCCTAAATTAAACACCACAATCCCCCCCAACCCCCAAAACACTCACCTCTGGATCCCAACCAAGCGGGCGAAAAATGCTCAAATGAAAAAAAAAAGGCTACTTCGCCATGAATTACGGAGATCGCGTAAACTGAATCCTGAATTTTTGTGCGCACACGTTTGAAATAAATTCCGCAAAACCGCTCAAACACACTCCGTCACCCGAATTCGCTCCTCGCGGCCCTTCCACACACGCACCGGCGGCGATTTAGCGGCTTTTAGGTGTAAGGACTGTGGCTCTAGCAAGTGAGGATCGAGGGATATAAATACGTATCCACTTTTTTCATTTGCCTTGCTTCATTTACTATTTACTCGATAGTCTACCGTTTACGGAACGCTTTGGATGAACACAAGAGCATCGCTACCTTTCTAGGCCTCGCCCAACAAGTAACGACCTGACATCCCCCACGCTAAACTAGTAGAACTACATTCAATTCCCAATATTTCCTACCTCCCTCCCTTCATTCATTCCGTAGGACATGCCTAGCCTTTCCCTATCTCTTCCTCGCTTACCAAACTCTCTCCCCCCTACAATAGTCGCAGTATAAGTTCATAGGGGAGGCGACCGACAGCAGAGGTAATTTGTGCCATTAGGGATGGATTGGAATGGAGGAAGGGTGGAGAAGAACCAGGCGTCGGATCAACGAAAGGCGCCAAGGGGTCCGCAGTTTAACGTCCGACGGATGGCGTACTCACGCAAAGTGCTCTCCTCAAAGAACCTCAATTAGGGATCGAGATACCTCCGAAAAATATTTCTTGTCTCCAGGAATTTGACCCAGGCCCTCCGAGTACTCAGTCACAGTCCACATCAAAATTCTCTGCATCCATTTGCCTTAATTAGAGAATTTTAGGATTCCCTTCTTCGGATTTACACCCTGTGATCCCCTTCTCTTCCCCCACTATACCTCTTCTTCCTTTGTTTCCCTTTCCGTCCAGATTTCCCGTCCTTATTTCTTATACCTCATGCTTACACGCATTACAACAGCCACCGATTTCCCCTTATCACTTTGATTCATTGATCAAGTTTTCGCGCCGTACAAAACCAAGCTCCAAATCCAGGTTTTCACTAACCTTTTCTTAATAATCTTACTAGAAATAGTTTTTAAGGGAAGTGACCGACAGCTAAGGTCATTTGCGCCATTAGAGATGGATGGGAAAGGAAGGGTGAAGAGAAACCCGGCGTCAGCATTAGCCTACTCTTGTCGAAAGGCTTCAAGGAGTCCGCAGTTTAAAGTCCCATCCGACGGTCGTGGTACTCACTCAAAGTGCTCTCCACACAAAAACCTCAACTAGGGATCGGGATACCACTCACAAATATTTGTTATCTCTAGGATTTGAACCCGGGCCCTCTCGGTGGGAAGCCTGTACGTTATCCCCCGCACCATCCCAATTCCCAACTATCTTACTCTACGCCCATGTATTCATTGAATTAAGTCATACAAAATTAACTTAACTGTTCATTTGTTGAAGTTTTTCACGGAATTAAGCGTTTCCATTATTAAATTATTTCTGGATTTCCAACTGCGCATTGAAAAAATTTTTTTCAATTAACTTTAACGGAAATTTTTTTTTAAGAAATAAGAAAGATTATCTGACCATTTGGCGGAAAAGACAATCGCTGTTGGGATATGATTGACCGCTTGATATTTTTTTTATGTTTGAAAATAAAAACGGCCTTCTCAGCAACGTGCACGTAAAGAGCCGCAAACAAAAAACCAAATGAAGAGTCCGCCTTAGACTACGTTCTCAGTAGGAAGAACATCGATGCCATGTTAAGGTGAAACCCGTCAGCATTTTTTCAACTTAGAATTGTAGAAATATAACAATCCTGTCTCCTCTCTGAAAATTAGTATTAAAATGCTAGATTATTTATTTAGTATTTTAAACAACCATTTTACTGTGATAGCAGGATCGTTCGTGGGACTCCATGAGGAAAATGTTCTTTTTTTTTGAAGAACGCTTTGAAGGACGAACCAGCGTGGATATTGGTGTCAATAAAAACGAATGATTCTCTCAATCGAGATGACCCCATTGAGGGTCATATTGTGGATTTTATTTGTGAATATCCGGGAGTCATCTCGTCTTGAAAGTACAACTACCTTAAGACAGAAACACTGATACGCCCCTGTCTCCGCTGCCGAAAGTAGAACGGGCGCGTGTTAACTCAACGCTCCGTGTCCCAAGAGAGTATAATAAAAAAGGGGGCAACAATGCACCTGAATGACTTGTAAGATGGGGGAAATCACAAGAATGTATGTGAAGAAGGTTTCGTAAATCTGAGGAAACGAGTACACACTAAGGGTCGTAACAATAGACTATATGCATTTGGAAAGGGGTCAAGGGAAATGTGGAAATACATTTGGAGTTGGCATTTCAAGAAATGAGAATCGTGAACAAGTGCAGGAGTGAAGCAGATTAGAAGATACGGAGAAGTGGTTCGACCGAACGACATGCGACGAGTGGCCATCCACTTAAGGGAAGCATTACAGAGATCGGCCAAGGGCGAATAACGAGACGCCATTACGAGACCCTAGCGGGAGCTGTCAGGGTACCACGTGCGTATGGACGGGAGCAAACAACTATGAAACATATGCAGAAAGCAGGACACTACGTAAATCTATCACAAACCAATACTAGTTGGATGACCTATGACAACGAAATAAAACGACCACTGACCTCATAGGGTCCAAATTGGGACGGGGAGGGAGAGGGGACTGATATTTTTTTAAACTACTCCGCACTGAAAATTTTTCAGCATATCAGGGTAACATTTTATTCTCTTTTCCCATCTCAAACATGATCTTCCCAACATCACGTCCCGTTTAAAGAATCAAACCGCGAAACAGTTGAAATTTACCAAAATGTGGTTTTCATAAAAAAATATTCAAATTATCTCTTTCAATTTTAGGACAACACAATTCGAAATTTAAATGCACGAAAGATTCGTCGAGGAAACAAACGCCACTTTCATAATGGCGGCATTTTCGTTCAATCCGAAATTATCTAGAATATCCACTGAATCCAAACAAACGTTTACAAAAATCACATTATTCTTACCTATTATTTTATTATTATTAGTAAACTGCCGGTTAAGGTAGGCTTCGAATGGGCACAAGCTACTAAACGGTACAGAGACAATATCCTTTTGTCTCCTAACAAACACGACCCATAATCCTATTCTACAATTAGCCCCTCTTCAACACCGTGTACTTCCTTCCTCCCTTCATTCCATCCGACATCCCTATTATCCTGCCCTTTCCTCGCTTGTCTAAATTTCTTCTCTCCATCACAGTCTTCAGCATTTCAATGCCAATCAATAGGCCCTTCATCTACCTTTCCTGCCTCTACCTATTTCCTCTTATCCATTACTTACCTCTTACCTCTTAGTGAAGGAAAATTTTTAAATACGACTCCTGGTCACCCAGAGATTCCTCCCTCGCCGGACTTCATTCCGAACCTCTTCAAACTTCTCACTTGGTCTCTCCGGTCATCAACTCCCGTAGCGAAAGAGGATGCAACATCCTTTCCACCAGACTCCCCAATTCGGGAGAAGAAAAGCACCTCGAACTTGAGGGTCACGAAGCCTATGAGAGCACATCCCTAAGGATTCAAAAGAACCCAAAGCGACCTAAGAACAGGGTGACGTCGATTACTGATCCGTGATCCAGTCTTCATCTTCAACCAAACGTGTTTTCATTCTTTCGTTCATTCATACCACCGCCACTGTGTGTGGCAGGGGATGATAACACAGCAAACTTTACTTTCATCTAAAAATATAATCCCCCCCCCTTAGCGCGGCCGTGTAATGCTACCCTGATCTTTTATCGCCCGTGGGAAAAATGAAATCTTAATCCATCTATATATTACACTTAATCTCTCTGATTTCATTCATATGATCTCTCCTGCCGTAGTTCGATTTTGCTAATAATACATTACTAACCTAATCGCTAAGAAGAGATCCTTCCAATTTATGCAATAGATTTAATCTGTAATTTAAACTTTGCTCCGTGAGTGAATTCCGCCCTTACTCATCATAATTTTGATACACTACTCATCATATGTTTGTCATAACAACGTTTAACAAATCTAGTTCCTCTACGCTACACGCGATCTAATTCGGCAATGAAACCATCACTTGAGGATCCCATATACTAGAAGCATATTCTGTTCTTTTTGTGTGTTCATGGGACTTTAATCTCCCCTCCTCCCATCCACCCCTAAGAGTGTGGAGGGATTAATTAAAAATCTGTCTCCAATTTAATGTTTATGAAAAACAACAGTTTCTCCGGCGTTCCAGTCGTCTTCTTCGTGCGAAACTTTCTTCTTGGTGGTGAGCACACGACGAAATAGATTTTTTAACTAATTCTCTAAATATCAATCACTTGCGTATTTATTTTCGCTTTCCCAATATCCTGCATCTACCACTGCAAGGTAAACAAATCGATAATTCCTCAGGCATCACTGGGACATACTACCTTGATCAAAAATTTCCCGGAATTTATTCAGAAAATTAAAAATACAAGTTTATTCATCTAAATCTATATTGTCCCCTTCAAAGTAATCCCCATCGACTGCAACACACTTATGCCAGCGCTTGATCCAATCCTCGAAACATTTTTTATATTCGGTTTTCGGTATGTCCATCAGTGCTTCCTGCGATTTTTCCATTACTTCCTCTCGGCTGCTAAAACGCGTTCCCCGTAATGGTTTTTTAACTCGATTGAACAGAAAGAAGTCACAGGGAGCCAAATCAGGTGAATTCGGTGGCTGTTGGATGGTATTTGTTGCATTTTTCGTCAAAAAATTACGAATAATGATAGCACTGTGCGACGGTGCGTTATCATGGTGCAAAATCCACGAGTTTTCTGCCCACATTTCTGGTCTCTTTCGGCGAATTGCTTCACGCAAACGTCTCATAACGCCCAAATAATACTCTTTGTTTACTGTCTGGCCTTCTGGCAAAAATTCATGATGCACTACACCGTTGTAATCCATGAAAACCGTCAGCATTGCCTTCTTTTTTGACTGAAAACGACGTGGTTTTTTTGGTCTCGGCTCATTTGGTGAACGCCATTCACTTGCCTGATGTCTGGATTGCGTGTCGTACTCATAAACCCACGTCTCGTCTCCAGTAATGATCCTTTTGATGAATGTGGGATCGGATTCAACCTCGCAAATCATGTCTTTTGCGACGTCAACACGGTCTCTTTTTTGCATGAAATTGAGGTCTTTTGGAACCAACTTTGCTGCTACACGACGGAAACCCAAATCATTAACCACAATGTCTTGGGCGGATCCATAGGCAATGTTCAAGTCCTCCGCTATTTCTCTGATGGTTAATTTGCGGTTATTGACCAACATTTCTTTTACTTTATCAATTTTTTCACCGACTTTCGATGTCGATGGTCTGCCACTGCGTTCATCATCTTCGATTGACTCACGACCACTTCTGAACCGCTCGTGCCACTGGTAAACGACCGTTTTTTTTAGAGAATCGTTGCCGAAACACTTTTCCAACATTTCCAACGTCCGTGCGCCACTAAATCCGTTTTTTACGCAAAATTTAATACAAGTTCGTTGTTGCAAATTTAAATCCATTTCTGCAATTGTAAAAAATCGCCAACACACAGAGATAGATGTACTCTTGGCTACGTAACTTTTGCAAATGTCAAGTTATGACACTAAGATTTAAAGGGAATATCAACAACAGATGTACCAATTTAACAAAAAAAACAGAACTCAAATCGGAACGATGGGAGCGCCACACGGTGGTTATTCCGGGAACTTTTTGATCAAGGTAGTATATGCAAACAGCAAGTTTCGATGAGAAAACGAATGAATGCCTTTGCTCGACGTTGTTTCGGTACATCTTGGCATTCAAAATTGCCCCGAGCCGACGGAAGGATGAAATAGGGCACCAGCTATAAATGGAAAAATACGAGCACATGTATGAGTACATATTCGCTCACATTGTAACACAAACACAGTGTGATAAACGTTAGCAGGGTAACAAATATTCTTCCAATGCCAAACCCTCGACGTCATGAGACATAACCGATGGAGAGGGAACATCTAGGATTATTAAGATAACAAATATTTCGTGCACCAACATAGAAAACATAAAAGAGTCGAGGAGAGGGGAGTACGTATCTATCGACGATAGCGTGAGAATAGTGTAAAACCGCGCAGCGGATGCGTGCTTGGCGTTAGGGGATGCAAATTTGGACGTTCGATGTCGATCAGGTAGCGACGCGATGTCAAAATACGGGCTGGCGATTTCAATTTACGTCGCGTCGTGATGTTCATAATAATCGAACAATCCACCGAGACCCATGACGCAGGGCCCACCACCGAGACCACTACCCTCGAAGGGATTCAGGGTGGGGGGTCAACGAGGACCGGTTTGACGGAACGGATGAGATGGGTGCCGAGTTCGGGATAACGAGAGTGGACCCATTACAATGAAGGGGTTGGGAGGGGTGGCGTTGGGGGGGGGGGGCGAAGGGTCACGAGGCCAGGTGGGGTGAGGTGGAACAAACCCGCTTCGGACATCAAGGCAACAGATAAAGGGACTCACGGACGCAATCCTAACGGATACGACCGATCGTGTCAGCGGTAAACGAATTCATGGGGTCCGGGCACAGGATTCCGACTCTCAGGCATTGGGAGATTGGCGAGGATCGTAGGTTAAGAATCGATGGATTGGAATTATTAGTTTCTACCCGATTATTACCCGATAAACATGGTTTGTATAAAAAGTATCGGGAAAAGTTTCGGAAAAATAATTTATTTCAGATATCGCTACGATTTATCCAAATGTTTACCAACCCAGATGTAGCGGAACATAATGAAAAGAGAAACTTTGTAATTCCACATAGATTTATTAGACGGACGACCTAGGTTTCGACGTGGCACGTCATCATCAGGTGATGATGACGTCCACGTCGAAACCTAGGTCTTCCGTCTAATAAATCTATGTGGAATTACAAAGTTTCTCTTTTCATTATGTTAAGTCGATTCCATGAAGTCACGCCCGAGACAATGAATTACAGATGTAGCGGGTTCGATTCCCACCTACGCGGGGTTTTCTCCACCTAGGGCTTGGGAGTTTTTAATTGTTTCTATTGTTATATAATTTTTTAAGTTCAATGTTTCGGCCGAAGTGCTGTTTTCAGATTAATGTGAAATAAATAAATGAATTCTTCCAAGTACATCCATTGAGCGTCCACCCACGTTGGTCAGTGGCTTTCCCGAACAACTCGAATGCTCCCTGGTATGCGGATTCCGGAAGGTCCTTAAAGGTACGCGTGCAAGCTTCTTTGACGGCACTTAGGGTTCCATAGTGGTGTCCTTCGAGAGAGGATTTATGGATTATGATCCTAGTTTGCTAGATCCTAGATTAATAGGTAAAATACTCTGGTTTTTCACTCACGTCAAACTTTTCAAAGGGATAAAAGATATCGAAAGAGCATGAGGGTTTAGTGAAACTAGAATTTCATCGGATGGGTTGCGTGAAAACGTGATGAATCTGTAAAAGAGATGTGAAACTCACCGCCTAGTTACGTAGGCAACGATTGGAATACGCGGCACGCATTCGGGGTACATGGGACAAGATGTTTTCATTATGAAATTGGAAAACGTTCAGAGAAAAGCTGCTAGAATTGTAAAAACAAAAATGCCTACGACAAGTTAGAAAGCGTGCATAGGAGTGCGTCGAAGGGATCAGATTGGGAAAGATTCACGAAGATGGAAGGCGAGATCATAACTTTTAGAAATGTACCAAACCCCTCACAATTAATACCACCTCGTAGCAACTCTTATTTTTTTATGGAGTCCTTACTTATTTTCTCCCATGCATCCCAAACGCTTAATTACAAATAAGACCAAACTAAGGCGGAGTAACAACTCTCTCTGGCATATTAAATTAGATTTTCCCACAACTTTGCAAAATATTTTTTAAAAAAATCGACATTTCCCTACGATGTTTAATATTTGCATTTACATTACCTTCGAAATCATTTCATCTTCTTTCGATATGCGTTGGGCATAAGAGCGGCAAAATTACTAAACATTTAATCCCGTTAAAATATTAGTTTTTCGATTGATTGGAATCGTCCATCTTTCCCTTCGTTTCGCCACTATGTGCGTGGACATCGCTGACCTTCAAACACCTAGCGGGCGGTAAGGCGAAGGAAGGCCGTATTAGGAAAGGACATCATCACTCGTAAACAAGATCAACTTCCCACCAATTCATTCTCACTCGACTTCGCAGTCGCCAATATCCGCCGCATTGCTGTCACGATTTTCCCGATCCTTTAATTTGAATTAGTGTCAGAATTCAGTAACGCCCACCGGAAGACTTGATAAAAAAAGAGCAAAGACTTCTTGGGATCCTATCTCGGTCATACGGACGGCCGAATGTGTCGCTCATTCAAGTAAGTGGCTCTGGCCACGTGAATCTGCCATACCATTTTCAATTACTTTATAAACATTGAAAATAAATTAATGCACTCTTTATACATTATCAAAACGATAAAAAAATCAAACGCTATGCGGTTTTCGAAAAAGAGGAAAGTTTAAGCAAAGCGTTAAAATAGGAGGGAAAATCTAGAGCAAGTGGAGCAGTTTACTCATCTTTATTTTCATTTAGATATTTTCGTACCCTGCAAGCCACCATTAATCTGTGTGTGGCAGGGGGTGAATACACGCCAGAATAATTTTGACCCGATTAAGTTTACCCCTACCGCGGTCGGACAATGCTATTCTGATCCCTTATCGTTCGTGGAAAAAATGACATCTTAAATCTATCTGTTGTACGCTTAATGTCTCTAAATTTACCAGCATGATGTCTCCTACCGTAGTACGATGGGGATAATAATAATAAATGTTCAACATCACTGCTGAAGAGACGTCCAATTTATACAAGAGTTTCAATCTTTATTTTAACCTTCGCTCCATTGATTGAGCCTAGCTGCTCTAATATTATGGATACGCTACTAAGTTTATCATAACAACGTTTTACAAATCTAGCTCCTCTACGTTGCGCGCAAACCAATTCAGCGGTCATTCTAACTTCGTGAGGATCCCATATACTAAAATCATATTCTACATGAGACCTAACCAGCGTCAGATGATATTTCTCTTTGAATCTTGGAAGAGTTTTGGACCAAAATGGTCGAAGTAGCAAGGACACAAGGAGAAGAATTGCGCTAGGCAAAGAGGATTTCACAAGGAGGAGGGAATTTATGACAGGGACGTTGAGTAAGGATATTAAGAAAAGACTCGTGAAAACTATAACAAGGAGTGCTGTTTCGTACTTCTCGGAAACGTGGTCATTGAAGCAGGAGGATAGACTTAGACTGGAGGCTTTTGAAATGTGGGTGTGGAGAAGAATGGAGAAGGTGTAATGGAACAGAGAAGACAACAAATGAGGAAGTGCTAGATATGGAGTGATAGAAGGAGATTGTCGGGAGAAATCAAAAGGAGACAGGAAAAATGGTTACAGAGCATATTTATTGGCAGTGGCATGTTGAAGACTGTACTGGAGGGGAGAATGTTAAGCAAACGAGAAAGGGCAGGAATAGTATAGGTATGTTAGACGGAATCAAGGGAGAAAGAAGTATGCGGAACTGAAGAGACCTTACCGTGTGCAATTTTATTATGTCAGGTTGTGGTTTGCAGGGTAATGCAAGTAAATACATTCTAGAACAATTGTATAGTCTGTGTCCATTCAAAGTCTACCTTGACCCCTGGAATGCCAATAATAATAACACATAGTTCTAGCAGTTAGTAATGACAATCCCCCACCGATATGATGGATAACGACGCGTGCTAATCAATGATTGTCATGATATGATACTGCGGAAGGACGGAAATTAACTTCAGGTCTACTCGCCTTGAGTTTCGTTTCTGCGAAAGAAAGTCAATACATGATTACACTTATCATAAGTGACATTACATATTTTTTTTCCAAACCCACAGATACCATATGATTATAAGTATATTTAGCCATATTTTATTCAAAACTGCTCACTGTAAATACTTGCAGGTGAAATATGATGCTATATTTTAGATGGCGGCGAAATACGATTAGTAATCTTACTTGACTATTAAAATATATGTTTTTTGGGGTGTAGGAAGAAATCTTCAGGTTGAAATAAGGATTCTTGTTGAAAGCGCCATCTTTAAGAAAGAACTACGTAAAATGTACCAGGGGAACTCATTTTTTAATGTAATCCTAGTCAATAGAATGAACTTAAAAGATAAAGACGATGAAATTCTCCGAATAACTGACATAAGGGACCCTCAAAACCCCAGCGAACGTGTAAGTTAATATGAGTAACATAAACTAACGGGACGGGTACCTCGATAAAACCCGAAAATAACTCTACCCTCAACATTTCACACCGATGTAGTTAGTAGGGAGACGAAAGGTGATTTGAAAAACAGTATTCAACAGTGTCGTGAAATCGCATGGTCTTATATAAATGTGAGTTGCCAAGTGAATGCGACGTGACCACGGGAAACGTGGTATGCAATATCAACAATTTATTTTGCCATGGCGGTTCAGTCGCACATTTCTCGAAATTCGATTCGCAGCACATGGCGCCCGCCGATCGAATTCGATCGGGCCAGCCTCCCGCTCCCAAACGAAACCACTTACCCCCGAAATGCCGCTCTCGCACCCAATATCCGGCGGCCTTCGCCAGCGACAAACAAGGGGAGTTGGATGAGGAGCGAAGGTCTCCTTGGACCCCGGAAATATTATAAGAACGACGGTAAGGGTGAAAGGATATTACAGAAGAAAGTAGGAGATCGCAGAAAAGCAATAACACGAAGATCGTGCCGTGCGTTTGCAAAAAAACAAACGGGAGGGAGCAAGTTTCACGGAAAGAGCAAAGCACAGGCGTCACAAAAAAGCATTTGGTATCTCATGCAAGAGTTCGTTAGGCAGATATCTGTCTTCCTAAGTTGAATAAGGATAATTAAAAAGAAAGAATTTTTTACGTTTAAATAGTAGCCGGCAAAGCCACCGCTAAGCTTCAGATTAAATCTCTTGCACATGAATTAGAAGGAGGTCTCTTTAGCAGTGATGTTGAATATGTATCATTACCCCCATCGTACTAGAGACTAAGCCAATAAAATTAGAGAGATTAAGTGTAGAAGAGATAGATGTAAGCGGTCATTTTTTTCCTCGAACGATAGGGGATCATAATAACATTGTTCGACCGCGGTAGGATCATTTACGGGTAAAATTATTCTGGTTGGTATTCACCCCCTGCCACACACCCTCAAGGCGGCTTGCACGGTATATATAGAAATAAATAAAAAATTGGATGTGTGGCAAGGGGGGGATTACACATCAGACTAACTTCGATCCGAAATCCTTTTCCCCCCCTAGCTCGGTCGGACAACGTTTTTCTGATCTCTCACTCCTACAGGTCTACACTTACTCAGTCTACGCTTATTTACATTATTTTTCCTACGATGGAGTTAACAATTTCATTTTCAACATCATCGCTAAAGAGCCATCCTTCCAATTAATGCAAGACATTCTATCTATAATTTAAACTTCGCTCTGTGAGTGATTCCCTAACCTATCTCCTCTAATAATTTCGATACGCCACTAAGTTTATCATAGCAACTTTTCCCAAATCTAGCTTCCCTATGCAGCATGCAATCCAATTAGGCAATTGATCGAACTTAATGAGGATCCCATATACTAGCAGCATACTAAAAATGAGGCCTAACTAGCGAAAGATAACCTTTTCATCAAATTTCCCAATTTTCCCGACAATATAATGCGTTTGAGGACGGTAATTCAAAATTAATCTACTTCCGATCATTCTATAACCACCACCACATCCGCTTCGTATAATAGAGGATGACTCTGAAAAGGAGAACGAAAAAATCCCGATGTGTTTGAAGTCAATTTACGAAGTGCACTTAAAATAATTGGCGCTGGTAGCGTTTGTCTAAAGCGTCATATGGCGTCACTAAATTGCGACACTAAATATGTCAGGCAAGAATCGACTGCAAGCCCCGCTATTACGCAAGCCCTTCAACTCCTGAAAGTAATACTTCCTGGGTAATCTAGGTAGTTCCTTTTTCTGTCTCTCCTTCGCTGTTCCAGTAGATTATCCAAAAATCGCAAAACTTGGATTTGGTTAAGTCTACCCCAGAGACATTAGCCATATTCGAATCAAATTCCCCCCAAAATTCCGCCATGTGATCGATCAATCAGGTTAATTAATGCACGCAATAACGATAGTTACATTACGATCTGAATAGTTTCAGTAATTAGAGTAATCAGTATGTGCAGGGGTAACTTTGTGGAATTTAGTCATCTTTAAATTACGCAAGTCCACTTTCGCCCTAACGTAATTCAGGAACCATTACTCATCCTCCACCCCCGATAGGCCATTTTAAAAAGAACAAAAAAATACGTATTGGTAGTTAATAGCCGAAATTAAAAAAAAAATAAAGCAACTGAATACTATCACCCTTATCCAAAGCACAGGCGCAGATACAACTATTGGGACTGAAACCTGGTCATCCACAGATATCGCCGACAGTGAAATTTTCCCAAAATCCTTTTACGTTCACAGCAACATGAGAGAGTAAATACCATCGGGGGCGGTATCTTTATTGTAGTTAAAAACTCTTGCGACATCAAGGATGAGGCAATTCCAAACATAATTCCTGAATACAAAAGAATAACGCATGCGCGTTTTCAAATGCCGCCGGACGACAAAGATTATTCAATACCAGAACTAAACAAGCAAATCGAAATTTAATAAAACAATGATCGCGACGTTATAATCGGTGGAGATTTTCAATGTCCCATCTGTTGACTGGAGCACACATAGTTTGGCAACGGGGGGTAAAGACAAAGATATCTGCGAGTCGCCATTGAATTCCTTTACGTAGAACTCCTTGCATCAACCCGCCACTTCAACAACTAAAGGCGATAATATCCTTGATTTGTTAGCAACGAACATACCCAAAAAAGTGTTAGAAAACTATAGAAACTATAGAAGGAATTAGTGCAAACAGGCTCTTATTGGCGCTATTATTATTATGTCCAGCAAGTTCCCTTATTATAAGAAAAAACGTATTTAGCTCTGAAAAAAGAGTTTTTCACTACGACACTAATTTACAGGTCGCTTCAATTGCGTATGCGTACTCAAAGAAGTACATTAAAATGAAAACAAATTGTTTTTTTAAACAAATAATTTTATTCATATTGGAATACTTGAAATAAGGGAATGAAGCAAACATTATAGAAAACATTTAAAACAGATTGGTTAAATCATTAAATAATTCCAAAAGTGGAATTACATAAATGCGGACCGCCTGCCACACACCACAGTGGTGGATTGCAGGTTAGCATGTCCATAGATAGATGCGCAATGTGTTCTTTGGTGTTCAAGGATAATTAAAATTCTCATCCACTAGCTGACATAAATGTAATGATTAACTTTACGTAAAACTACTCTCTTGAATTACCTTCCCTCCCGTTAGGAAACGTAATGACATTGGGCACCTCCTTTCCTCCACACATCTTACGCAATTTAAGTACACCCTCTTATTTATTCTTACCGAAATTAGACAAAATACCCTCGATTATTTCACACAAATTACTGCGGGATGACCGAAGGCTCTTTATCTTACATCAGGGTGTTATGGAAGCATTGTAAAACGCAAGGTTATCGACTCCGAGGACCACGAAAAACACAGGGAGACAATCCAGAGGTTAAGGTCTGTGCAAAAACAAGACTCCCTAACACGAATTAAGACTTGAAATCAATACTCCGGGTTACACGAACACTTCCTAACAAGAATGAAGACTTGAAATCAGCTCACGCCATTACGAAATACGACGCGCCTTTCTCTTAATGGATGGGGAGGGGGGGGGGGAATGTGAATCATCCCGAGTTCCCTCTCATCCGCCGCCCTCGGGATGACCCCGCCCCCCCCAACCCCACTCGGAATAGCCCCCTGCGCCATTGGCCTTGCTGCGTCTCTCCGGCACAAACCGCCCCCGTGTCACCATCATCCCCCCCCGCGTCACACCCCCGCCCCAATTCCGCTACGTCGCAAAAACCTTGCCGAGACCACGAGAAGTAAACACTGCGAGGCAAAGAGGGTGGGGGGGGGCGGGGGGAGAGGACGCATGTCGTACGCATGCGCGGGAGTAGAGGCTGCGCGCCAATGTTTTCGCCAAAATCATCGAGCACACGCACTTCCAGGACCGAGATCGGCGAATCGTGCCCGGAACGGAAACGCTACTACTACATGAAGTAATACACGGATTACATTGTCGTGCCCGTACGTTCAATACACTCTGAAATAATAATAATTATAAGACTGTCGGGATTATTTTCACACTAAATGTCTTTTTCACATTCTTACTTTATTACTATTATTATTATAACATAAATCTCGTCGCAATTGGGCGATTTTACTAGTGGCAACGGTCAAGTCTGGTCAACTGTCATTCTAAAAAATGGAAATACATACATACACGAGATGAACAGATATGAGACAAAATGCTCTCATATGGAATGACACTTAAAGATCACCAACCGCACCTTTACCATCCATCACACAAGGGCTAGTTGGTTCACACCACACATGAGCTACAACGCTCCGTCCATAATCACGCACTCTTCAATTTCATATATCGTTCAAAATCACGCTCCGTTATCACACATAATTCACTTTTGCCATACAACTTCTCACGCCGTCCACATCACTAATAGGACAATATTTTAATAAGTACAATAGTATAATAATCACTGATCAATGAAGTTTATCACCCAGTGACTGCTTTACTTTTATTCTTAAAATTCCTAAAATTGGATGGAAAGGACTCAAACCAACCTCCTGTGGCAGCTGGTTCCAATCAACAATAGTTCTGTTTAAAAAAAAGAGTATTTTTTTCTTATTTGTATTTTGAGTTATTATTTTTATTTTGAAACTGTGGTCGTTTTTTCCCTCTAAGTTTGGTTTTTCCATCTCTTTCCATAAATCTTCCCACGCTACGTCATTTTGTTACAATTCTATGCATCGCGCCTAACCTACTCTTTTTTCTTCTATTTTTTCAAACTCTCCCTCCAACATTTCTGCAACACTATCAGTTCTTTTGTACCTTCCGAGTGCAAATCTTGCTGCTTTTCTTTGAACTTTTTCTATTCTTTTTGATACTTCCCAACTCGTATATATGTACATATATATATGTACATATATATATGTGATATATATATATATATATATATATATATATATATATATATATATATATATTAAATCTATTTCCATGTGAATGAATAAAAAAAATATATAATATATATATATATAATGTATAAATATACATCATTATTATTATTAGGTAATCTACCGGTTAAGGTAGTTTTTGGATGGACATATATACACATAAAATGTTATAACAGAAAACACGGAGGGCCACGAAAAGGATTGTAAAGCCACAGGAAGGAGTAGAATGAAAATAAAGAGAGGATTTGTAAGTGCACATAGAAGGAACAGTCGCGCCACGCAAGAGGGATGGAGACAAACTGGAAAGATTTAAAGAGACCGACGAAGAAAGCCTTCGTACCGTAAAGGAAAAATGAGTTTTATGTAATTCACCAGAGAATTTCCGATACTCCCAAGACAGTCACTCAATGAGCACCAAACAACCAGTATGGACAATGGAAAGCATTGATGAAACACGACAGCACTGGGAGGTATGAAGGAATTTAGACATTGGTACAGAAAAGGGAAATTTGGATGGTGGCCAAAAACCAATAATTGGAGTGATAGCTTCCACGACGTTTTGTATTGTCATAAATTTGCTTTGCCTTTCAAATGAGGAAGTAATAAGGTCCTCATCACTGACCCCGCTGATCCTTGCTCGCCGTCCAAGCACTGACACCAACCGAACATCTGACCACGTGAATTGAAATCGAAAATCCCAGACATTCCGCCAAACAATTCCCGCCGCTCGCTTTTCTTTTGTTATTCCGACATACTTAGCATTTCGCCGCCAAGAGCGATCGGGTGACGATGCTTCGCCGCCTTTCCCGCGACCTTGACCTATCGAGTCGGGACACTTCCTCCTCCTCTGACCTCCTCCTCATCGCTGACGGGAATAAAAATAGTCACGAGTCATTCAATGCATCCAAGACGGACGATGCATTGAATGACTCGTGATCACCAAATCGGCGCCCAACGTGACCCGTGAAGGGGACCCAGCGATAGGACCGGTAGGGAGAGAGGGGACGCTTCGTCTGGGACGCTGAGACAGTACGGACGCATTGACCGAAGCGAAGCGTGATCCTGCGGAGGTGACCATGCAAAGGGGTCGACACGCTCAGCACCACACTTGAAAGGCAATACTTGCGCGGGCATCGCACCCGCTCACGTAATGAGTTCACCAGATCACAGGCCCCATGCCTGGATGGAGTAGACCGACGTACTGGTCACCGTTCTGATGTGTTGACGATAACTTAAAGCTTAAATCGATCAGTAAGGTAAAAAAGCCGTACATTTTATCCATCAGTGTCTCCGAGTATTAAATGCATTATTCTGTGATTTAAGTGCCATCGGAAATGTGGAAATGTTTTTTTTTTGCATTACAGACGCAGGGCAAGAAGAATGGAAGAAAAGTTGACTCTTAATAGTTTTCACAAGATGAAGGAATGTAAGGACGTTCTGAGTGGATGTCCAACACAAAAAGATTACAGACCACTTTGTTTCGGGACGTATTTTTGTGCGACGTGGAAACTAGATCGTAGAGGCAAACTGATAGGTGTGGATTGGATGACTTGGAGATGTTGGTGTGGAGAAGGACGGAAAGCTAATTAAAAAAAGAAGCATTATGCTTGCAGGCGAGGAATTGACATCCAAAGGAAAGAAGATAAATGGATGCAAAGAACTTCGATTGGCGATGTAACGTTGAATACTATGATAGAGGAGGGAACGTCATGGATCTAAGAATTTTCAAGGATTAAAAATAAATACGTTCCGGCATTAAAATCGATTTTTCGGCATCGAAATGTGGCAGGAGAGCGTGGTCGGTTAAGGGTGGAAATTAGGGATCAGATAAGCTAGCCCTCTTACCCACCCTGTCCGGAATGGAAACTGACCAGAGACTTCCGGGTTCGCAAGCGACCTCGCAAACCCCCGTCGAACCTATTTATAATCTATCACTAAAATTCTAAATTGCATAATGCCTATCAATAACGTACTTTCATTCCAACAGTTAACATTTGTCCAAATTATTGCAATCGTAAAGGAAATAATTTTGGGGTTAAAGCCGTTGTGATAAGAGGCATGAATTGATTTAGGTGACGAAAAGGTTATGAAGAGCTCAATGTTCTCTTTCGCTGGTTAGGCCTCGTTTAGAATGTACTGCTAATGTATTATTGGACCCTCATGGTGTTGGATCGACTGGCGAATCATATCGTCTGCAGCTAGAGGAGAGAGATTTGAAAAATATGAATAGAACAAACTGAGTAGCCTATCAAGATCATTAAAGATGCCACTCTGGGAATTAATCACGGAGCGAAGGTTAAATTATAGATTAATTCTCTTGAATAAATTGGAAGGAGTACCCTTTAGCGATGATGTCAAAAATGTTTTATTATCCGGGGATCGGGATGGTGACGTGGATAAAGTACAGGCTTCCCACCGAGAGGGCCCGAGTTCAAATCCTGGAGACAATAAATATTTTTCACTGATATCCCGATCCCTACTTGAGGTGCTTTGTGGAGAGCACTTTAAGTTAGTACGACGTCCGTCGGATGGGACGTAAAGCTGCGGACCCCTTGGCGCCTTTCGCAAAGAGTAGGGTAATGCCGACGCCGGGTTTCTCTCGACCCTTCAACCTTTCCTATCCATACCTAATGGCGCAAATGACCATAGCTTCCGGTCGCCTCCCCTAAGTACTATTACAACAACTGTGTTATTATCCCATTCGTACTACGTTAGGAGAGACCATTTAAATAAATTAAGAGAAGTTTACTTTAGAATTATTAGATTTAAGATGTCATTTTTCCCACGAACGATAAGGATGGAGGGGACCCATTGTTCTCATATCTTATCACAGTCTTCAACATCCCATCGCCAATCAAAGTAAGAATACGACAGTCCAGGCACTCTGCTCTGAAGACCTGACGTCATCTGACAAAACGATATGACAATTCACATTGAAAAAATCGCAAAATTATTTAGCCAAGACCCGAACTACTTAATTTTCCGACCCTTTTCGTGTCTGGACAACACAACAACAATTCGATACGGACGATCTGTCGATGCAAAAAAACATGTTCGATGAGGCTTAAATGCGATTAGGGATGAACAACGACGACATTGCTCGATACACACGATATTGTCGGCTTCGATCGAAACCCAGATGAATGTCGACACGTCGAAATATCGTCGCCAGCTGGATGTTTCTTTCAAATCGTGGCTCGACATCGAAAAGCGGTACCAATGGACGGAGTCCCATAATGTCGACTTCACTACAATGCAGCGGCACGGCCAAGTCGGGCCCACGAGGTCTCGGGGTTATTCTTTTCTTTCTCCGGCAACACGGGGACATGGATAAGGGGGAGGGTAGGAGGAACGGGGTCAGTCGCGCGTGGGCGTGGGGTGGACCCCATTCATACGGAGGAAGGACTCCGAAAACGACAAGCTTTTCATTCCCCGCCGCAAACACACACACACACATGCCCTGCCAAGATCCGGACAATCGCATTATTCACGCGTTTATAAAAAAGTGTTTCGAAAGTTTCGCGTCCGCCCGTCTGCAACCATAAATACTGTTTTTTTTTCCATACCATCGAAATGCTTTCAGCGCTTCTGACGGCACGCGATGCATCATAGTCCGCCAGCTATCTCGGGAGCGCGGCGAAGGCCTTGTTGATCCAAAGGAACCACTCCCAACGAAGCTCTCTTCAAATAATGAAATATAAGAGTATTATTCCGAGACCCCCATCCGCAACTGCATATGCATTGAATCCATTAGTTTCATGAGTATTGGGGTAAGAGAAGAAGCTGCTGAACGAGCGCAATTCGAAAAAATCAGACAAGGTGGACGAAGTAAGATATTACGAGGGTAGGCTGAAAACTAATGCACACATGCTTGTAGACCACAAATAAAATTACCTTCAGAAGCACTCCTGGTGGCATGTGGAAGTAACATTCCTCATCTACAAGCATACGTCAGGTTTGAGGCCATTACATTCATCCAGAGTACTTTGAGAAGCGGAGGAAGTATGGAGACGTGTTCTAGTGCTATGTCAACGCGAGTTAAACAGCGTGCTGTTATCGAATTTTTAACTACTGAAAAAGTGACGCCTACTGAGATTCATCGTCGTTTAAAGGCTGTTTATGTTGAGGAAGCTGTTGATAGGTCTATTGTAAACCGATGGGTAGTAACATTTCGCGGTTGCGAGCCTATGAAAGCCATAATTGTTCATGAAAAACGCAGCGGACAACCCGATCACTGCCGCAGACGATAAACATCGCAAACCCGTCGAAGATTTGATTCAGAATGACCGGCGAATCACACTCAAAAGCGTATCGCAAACCATATTGGAATATCCAAGGAACGTGTCGGCTTCATTATTCAACAATTTGGATACCGTAAAATCTATGCGCGATGGATACCACGCCGTCTTACAGAAGAGACAAACAAAACCCTCCTTATTCCCCCGATCTTGCTCCTTGCAATATTTTTATTTTTTTCCCGGCTCAAGAGACACCTCAAGTGTAATAATTACACAACGGCCGATGAGGTGAAGGCAAAAATTCGCTAACAGCACGCAATTCAACTCGTCAACAACGTTCAATGACAGGGATGTGTCGGAAGATCAAAATCTTCACCGAACTGAACCTGGCTAACAAATACGAGTCCGCTTTCATCAACAATAATGGCTTATTTCCCAGGCTCGTAACCACGAAATTTTACTACCCATCGATTTACAGTAGACCTATCAATTGTATTGTCACCATAAACAGCCTTTAACCGACGATGAATCTCAGCAGGAGTCACTTTTTAAGTCACGGTGTTCAACTCGCATTGACATAGCACTAGAACACGTCTCCATACTTCCGCTTCTGAAAATACACAGCATGAATGTAAAGACCTAAAACCTGCGAATGCGTGTTGCGGGGGAATGTTACTTCCACATGCCAAAAGGAGTGCTTCTGAAGGCCATTTTATTTGTGGTCTACAAGCATGTGTGCATTACTTTTCAGCCTACCCTCGTAATTAAGAAGTTCTTGTCGGAAGGAAGAATAGTAGATTCGCAGGGACCAAGTAGACAGAGCTTGTTTCATTGTATTTCGGGTAATTGACAGCATGTAGAACTAATTAACCGATGTTATCTACCAGTTTAAGTGGCTTTTGGATGGATCCAATTACTAACCCCTGAAACATTTCTAAGGTCCACCCGAATCTAATTAATGTAAAAACCTGCCTTCCAATTACTAATTCTCCATCTACGTCTACTCCTTTCATTCCGTCCAACGTACGTATTCTTTTCCTGCTACTACATGGCTTGCCTAGCGTCATTTCCCTCCGGTTAGTCTTGCCGCGCGAGGAAAAAAAATTGTCGTAATGCATACATTCAGTTGGCTTGTCACTTTTCAAAAAGTCATTACTAACGACGGTATTAACTCTCAAATTTCTAACGTACTGAATATTTTTACAAATGAATAGCGCACGGGCCGTCCGTTTCAAGCCCACTATTGCGATGGAATGCATTGAAGGCGCACGGAAAAGAGCACCAGTCCACGCTGAAGTGCGCTGAATACTTCAATCGACTGAGCAAACGAAGTTTTTAATTACTGCTATCGGAAAATTCCCAGAAATCACTGACCTGATTACAAGATTTTCATTCCAACTTAATCGGAGGAAGAGATTGCCAATTTGCGGTTGATTTCGACACAAACTCAATTTAACGTTTCAGTACCTTCGACCTTCGGCAGATAATAAGGCAGGTGTGGGCATCAATTCTGGAACGACTTGGGATATCAGCCAATGAACAAACTGACTGGCGCGGAGTTGCATCTCATAATTCTCAACACCCACTTCTTGGAGCTCCAGGCTGGATCTCCTCCAGTTAAAAAAAAGAGGCTGCTGTTTCGACAATTGACTCGCGTGTACACAGACTCCTAACCTTCGTATGAAATGCAGCTTCCGACGGAAATCAAATCTTGAAGGCATCACTTGCCACGTTGATGCTGAGAAGGAATTGGATTTTAAATGGGAAAACAATAAATGGAAGTATTTTTCGGGAGATGGGTTTAAGATTTGATACAGGTTATCCATTATTATTGGTAGGTTTTCGATGGACACGGCCTAAACTGCACTCACTGCAGTAAATTGCACAAAAAACACATTCACTTGCCTCTCACAACAGAAAGCAAAACCTGAAATCGGGCTCTTCAGGAAAATCCTCTTCAATTCCGCCCCTCTACTCCCCCACCTTGCCTATAGCACCTCCTCATTTGTTTTCCATTCTGTCTATTTCCCCTTCTCCACACCCACATTTCAAAAGTCTCCAGTCTACGTCTATCCTCCTGCTTCATTGACCACGTTTCCGCACCGTACATAGCTACGCTCCATATCAAAGTTTTTACGAGTCTTTTCTTAATATCCTTACTCAACGTCCCTGTAATCAACTCCCACCTCCTTTTTAAAGCCTCTTTGCCTAGAGCAATTCTTCGCCTTACGTCCCTACTACTTTGACCGTGTTGGTCCAAAACACTTCCGAGATACGTAAACTGTTCTACCTGCTCTATTTTTGATTATTTGATATCTGATTATTATCCTCATGTAAAACAAATAATTAACGATATAGGATTTCTTTCAAGCTTTTTAAACTTTCTTTCAATAAAAATGCTTAGTGAAGCTCGATTCGAATTCGTTTAGTGACAGATGAACGAACATATACGAGATGCATGTTATGTCGTTCCGACGACATGGCATAGGTACTCTACTAACTTGATATTCATGTTCTGTTCGAAAATATTTCTTGTAACTGGAAATGGTACCCTTAACTAGTCGTTGTTGTGGTGATTTATTTCTAAAAGTTTTAATCACATGCAATCGAACCGAAAAGGGAGTAAAACGTTAGCCGTAATACTTGTACGCTTTTTAGCTTGGATCAAAGATGGCAGACTTCGCCAGACATCTGACGATTTCACCCTTCATTCAATTCTTTGATCGCTGGTTGATCGTATCATTAATCTCTGTCGCATATATACGCAAACTGTTCCACCTGCTCTAGTTTTTGCCCTCCAATTTATAATGTTCAACCTGGCCTTTCCCTTTCTGGAAAATCGCTTAAACTTTGTTTAATTAATATTGATTCTCACCTGTCGCCATACCTGTCGCACTGCATTTCCAAATCACTAAGCAATGCTTGCAACTCCTTGGCTGACTGACAAACTAAAGCTTGGTCATCAGCAAACCTAACAGATTTTACGAATTCCCCGCCCACTTTCATTCCTACCTCCAGTTCTTCCGATGCCTCTTTAATCATTTCATCCACATATACGCTGAACAGCACCGGTGATAATGTACAACCCTATCTAATTCCCCTTCCTTACACAGCCCATCCGGACTCTCCGTACAAGTCTGAGACGTGTAGGTTGCGGATAAGTCTATGCTAAAGGCATTTATGCACACAGGGAAATGAGGAAGGGAGTGGAGAGAATCCAGGGCGCACATTACCTTGCTATTAATAGAAGGCGCTGAATTGCCCAAGGAAATGTTTCAGGGCGAATGCGACCGGGTGAACTACATTTAAATTGTACTCAACTCATTATAGAATTGCGAATCAAGATTCCAGAAGAAAATTCGTCCGCTCTGGGACTAGAACACCGGACAAGCCATACGCGGAAAAGCATGGTGTGATAGACCGCACCATTCCGATCCAACCCGAGTTTCCCCCAAACTGGTGAAATTCTCGCAAGGGCAAATCATTCAACCGTTTCAGTTCTTCGATGCACTCCGCTGACTATAGAAAGTTTGCTTTTTTTTTCGTTTAGGTCTTCTTTTTTATTTTTTAGGTCACATGCACGTTACGTACATCTCACATTTTTAGGTCATAAAAAACAAGGCGATAACTCATTGTATGGGTGCGTAGTCTTTCGAAACTACGTTGAAAAATCGGTTGCATGACTGAAATATCACTTGCGGCAGTTTACGCCTGATGCACGAGTTTTAAGTGTCTCCAGTCACAATATTGAGGGAGGTAATTGAATGTTGGCAAATTATTAACGGACGTCAAGAGTGTAAGTTATATAGTTTCTTTCGGCGTGGGAACGATATTATTATCTTTTCGATTGGTGACATTATTTTCCCAGTTAGACCTCATCCATCGGTCGCTCGGATTTCCTAAATTGTGAGTATGGTGTATGGGATATAAATAATTACTATTATTTGGTAGTGTGTCGTTTAAGTTAGGTTTTGAATGAAAAAACAGTCTCACGACACCACATTTCTAAGCCTCGCCTAGAGCAACACAACCTGGCATCTTAAATTACAACAAACACTTCTTCAACTCAGCAAATTTTCTATCTCTCTTCATTCCGTCCAATATCCCTCTTCTTTTCTCCCCCTGCTTCTCCTTGGGTTAAATGGAAGAAGGGACCATTAGGTCTCAATTTCGCACAAATAAAGACCTACAGGGTCGCACCCAAAAGTGGTAGGACTGATTTTCTCTGGCGCGAACGGAGCGGTGGAAGGGGGTCTGCCTAGCAGGGTAAGGTGGAGGGGGCTCTTAGCAACAGACCAACACCAACCTCAGTCGCCTGCGGGCTGTCGTTGAGTGAGGACACCGTTTTTAGTGAAGCAAGTTTTTTGTCCGCGTCGAAAAACAAAATGAATCTGAATTTAGAGCAACGTTATTCCGTGAAGTTTTGTGCGAAACTCGGGAAGACGGCAACTCAGACCCTCGATATGATCAAGCAGGCTTATGGGGACACTGTCTTAAGCCGTACCACAGTATTTGAGAGGCACAAGTTGTTTAAAGAGGGTAGGGAGCTCGTTGAAGACGACCATCGCTCCGGACGGCTGTCGACGGCAAGAACCGACACGAATGTGGACAGAGTGAGGACACTGCTGAACACAGACCGACGCTTAACCAGTGAAGAAATTGCAGACCAGTTGGGTCTGTCTGCATCCAACGTCCAACGCATTAATTTCACAGAATTTGGCCATGCGCAAGGTGTGCGCCAAGATGGTGCCGAAAATTCTGCCATGGCGCGCTCGTCGTCAGACAGCTCCTGGCCAAATACGGCGTTGCCACGTTGCTGCACCCGCCCTATTCTCCCGATCTGGCACCACCGGACTTCTTCTTCTTCCCCCTGACGAAAAGACAGCTCAAGGGACGACGTTTTGACTCGATAAAGGCCGTTCAAGAGGCTTCGACGAGGGTCATCAACGGCATCCCCAAAGAAAATTTCCAGCGGGCGTATGGGGAATGAGAGCAACGTTATACTAAGTGTGTAGCAGCTCAAGGAGCATACTTTGAAGATTATTAAGTCGATGTAAGTATATCGTCAATAAAATTCTTTTAAAAAGTCAGTCCCACCACTTTTGGGTGCGACCCTGTATGTCTATATATCCTGCCTTTCTACCTTCTATCAACTGTCTCCATGATTCTATCGCCTATCAAATTTCTCTGCAATCAACTTTTCCACAACCCTTGGGTTTCTCCCAACAATCCTCTCTCCTACCCGACCGTGCCTAGTACTCCTTTCGTTTCCCTTCCCGTCCATTTTAACTTTTTCAACACAAAATCCTCCAAAATATGCCTATTATCCAGTTTCCAAGGGCCATGTTTCTTCGCCGGACAAAACCACTCTCGAAATCAAACTTTTCACTTATCATTTATATACATCTTTACTCAATGTCTCTGTCATCAACTTTCCCCTCCTGGTAAAAAGCTTCTTTGACTAGCACAGTTCTTCTAACTTGGCCCGAAGCACTCGCAAGTCATTTACATATCACGCCACTGAAATGGACCGAGAAAAAAACCGGATATTCAATCTCTTTCTTTTTTTATATCCAGGGAATTAATTGATCGTTTAAATTTACCCTTTCGCACACAACTTACTATATGCGATTCGAGTGCGCAACTGAGTTCGCAATTCAAGCACCGGCAGAGTCGAGTGGATGTTATTTTTTATTTTTATTTTAAAAAAGAATAAGGAACGATTGATGAATGTGTACACTGCTCCATCGGCTGGCTGCACTTTATTTAAAAAAATAATCAATATTCCCTGCAAAATGGAATTTAAAAACGTAAACAGAATGACAAACTAAAGAGGAAGTCCCGAGGCATTTCTCAAGTGCTTACTGTGTTCTAGGTCAAGGTTTGCTTATGCTGACCTTAAATTGGCGAATGTCATTTTCTGAGCCCAAAAAAAAAATTAACCTCGAGGGTACTTCGAGCGAGTGAGGAGGTCTTTCTCGGGAAATTCAACGTACACACGGCACCAAATACAAGAATCAATGGGCTTAGACGCTTGGGTGGATGTAATTGACGTGTTCAAAGGCGCGTTTCTCGGATTAATTGTGTACATTTGAGGCAGGTCACTTATCCGAGGATGTTTAAGACACTTAACGAGCACCGTCTTACTATGGAAGAACAGATCACGTAAGTAGAATCAGGGAAATAGATAGTATAACGAATAGACTTAAAATATCATTTTTTTCTCGTACGATTACTCATAAAAATAGATATGATCTCAAGCGCGAAGTGGATAATTAGTACTGGTATTGCATATGTTTTAATGATATCCTGCATACATCGTAAATAGACCTGTTTTTGCAACATTATTCCTCGCATGATTTGAATATTGTCATGTTCCCGAATATTTTTGCATGTAAGCAGCTTATTTCGTCGTAACTAATTTTGTGCGAGTAACAAGCTGTCTGTGTAGTGTACATGCAATGATTTTTCATGCATGAATGGTGACTTTTAACACCCCACGCCACACGCTTTTGCGGCAACTGGCGGGTTGTTGTGTAGACGTAGTTAAAAGACTAACTTAAAAGTCCTCTAGAAATCATTGTCAACTAAATGTATCGTATTTGCTAACAAATTCTACGACATCCACGTAAGTGACCATAACTGAGGGAGATTCACTGTCATCAGAAGAGAATTCTGGGTAACGGCAACCTAGTGGGCTAACGACCACGGGAGCGAATTAGGGTAATGCCCTCCAGATACCACCACCTAAACCTTCATGCTCTCTCATATTCTTGGTTTCTTTTTTTTTCCTGAAAAAAAACACAGGAAACGGAACAAATCACCCCCACCCCAATACATGAATGAAGTACGCCATGACTTAATATCAGGTGCACTAATACCATCAGCTATTAAGCCTCAGGTCTGAAGACAGGATTGTCTCCATATGTTTACTCCAGAAAGCCTTAAGATTTGAAATGAACAGAGGAACTATAGCGGAGTAATTTGTGGAAATGTGAGAAGTAACATCATCGAGGGTGTAGGAAGGGTGAAACCAATGTTATTTTTCTTGGATTTAACTTCAGAATTTCTAAGCATCACATGGATTTCCAGAGGAAATTAACTCTATACATAAACTTTCGCGGTGAGACAAAAATATTCCAGTTTCTTAGCGGGCGCCATTCTTCCAATCGTTAGAGGAATATTGTTAAATTTGTTTTCACAATGTTCCCCGTTTACCTATTTACAGAATAAATTTTGCCGTTTATTAGACCATACAGACGATGCCACGATCGATCGCGCAGCTGGAAAAGACTAGCGAGGAGTCTTCCACCAACGGGATGTTCTTTGTTTCCCTGCAAGGCCTAGAACCCTAAACCTGGGATCAGGGAGTAACCCTGGATTACCCTCGATCCTTTAATCCCAGAATTATTTCCCAATCCCAAAAAGAAATGCTCCTGGGACTAACATCACGGTTTCAACCCTCTCTATTCCTTCTCTCCCTCTCATCCGCAACGGGGAATGCATTAAAATAAAATATGAATGGATACACGGAAGTACTTTCTAAAACAATACAGTACTTTCTATAATCCGTCATACCCTTATTATAACATAGTAACCTTCCCTGGAAACACGACCATCTCCAATAATGGAAAGGAAGAATTAAGCTTCTTACGGCCATCTTTAAGACTGAGAATATAAAATAATTTAGCCTTAAAAACGCTAAAGGGTTTTACCCTTAAATGCTTAAGGAAAAGCATCTCTTCTTCAGCCATCTCCACTAACTTGACATCCATCGTACTACTCCAGAGATGCTCGGAAATGAACACATTAACCAGATGTGTAATTCAGTTAAAATAAAAATCCGAAGTGGGAAGGTGCGAGAACACAATTCAAAGTTATTGCAAAATCGAAAGGAGGCGAAGAAAAAAATGACACCCACAAAACTATTTTTAGATGGACATTACGTTGAACTTACATGATGATATGCCTCTCACCTTTTCCTTTGCCGTACGTTTACATCCGGGAACAATTACGTTCACCAGAAATATTACACGTGTCTATCCAAATTCATGAATCATAAGGTACCTTTACGTTCTTACAAATATTTGAACTACTCTTCGGAATGTACAAAAAACTGGAATAAAGTAGTCAAGATTTTAATTCAGTGCAAACATATGCTAACTCTTATCAATTAATGATTACCCATTAACTAAAAATTGTTGGCAGGAAAACTAGTCACACGTCCACTAGCTTAAGTATTTCAGGAATCTTCAAATTTTAATACAGAACCCCTTCTCCGATCGAACCCGAAGAGTAATCTCGGCCAGTTAAATTTAACATAACCGCCTAATTATTTACTTGATTGTAAGGAAAAATAATCTATCGACTTCCGGAAAAAGTTCCGACATTTGTCCGGATTGCAATACCGGGTTGGCGGTCTATCCCGTGATCGTTTCTGAGATTCGATTTCTCGGAGGGTTCCGGCCCTGTTTTCTGTCTCTCGTCAAAAGGCTACTGGAACGGTGCTACTGCGACAAGTATCATTAAAACTGCGACATTTGGAGATTTTCACTTTCAGAATTACTTGACTCGCTTAGTTTTACCAAAAGAATAAGAAATTTCAGTTTAATTAGCCAAAAAAAATATAATCAATGAAATAGAAACATTACTGGCTAAGATTTATTCGTATTATATTCGTCGGTTTTTCATCGCGAACGAATCGCAAAGGCGATATTTTTTTGGGTTAAAAACAATTTCCTCAATGCCTAAACAGACAAAAGAGCAATACGTTTATTACTGAATATATGGATAAGATAAATGTGTTGGCAATATATTAAGGAGTCTAATGTAGGGAATTGAGGCAAAATACTACAAAAATCACCATTTCCTTCAGGTTAATGAAAAAAGAAACTGTAGAATGATTGCCAACTCTGAAATAATTGATTAAGGAATGATTTTTGAATACCTGAGTATAATTCTTGTGAAAGACGGTACAACAGATAAAGAAATGAGTGGAGGGGTCTGAATTCAGGAGGAGTGGCTGTTTTATGTGACATACCCACGAAACAATTTTTATCTAAGAAAAACGACGCAAATGTATTTCCAGTTAAACTAGCACAAATACCTCACGTAAAAAGTTATTATTTAAAAACTTGCTCCGACGAAATGTTTATCTCACAGAACTAAATGGTTTATTCGGTTGAAAAGGATACCCAAAACGGAACCTATTCGGTTCATTTAGACGGGACGACATTACTAGTTCAACGCATTGGGGCAAAACCATGAAAAACAATTCGAAATACCACCATAGCTTCCGGTTTCCCAACTCTGCACACATTAGTTTATTTTTCATTTCCATTTTTGGAGCGCTTCCGTGAAAGGCATTTCGAAAAAAAAACTTTTTTTCAGCCCACGACCTGGAGTTCACCCAAATGGGTTAACTCATGCATCAACACGATATCTCCCCACATTCAAATTTTAAAAAGGGATACGAAAACAATTAGCCGTCTCTGTAATGCACTAGGAATAATTACTCTCTGTACTCAAGGAATCTGGCAGGAATTCAATACTAAATCCCTTGTACTCGGAAGAATACTTCGCTATACATCAAAATGGAAGCCCTTTCTCAGAAAATAAATTCTAACATATCACGCTTAACTTAATTGTAAAAGAAAATAATTATATACGGGTCCTAAAAAATATGAGATTCACTTTATAAGGTTATTTTTGTATTTCATTCTGTTGGATACTCTCAATATTGGCGTTTATAGTATATATCACCCGACGTATCAAAAACGTGAGGCTTTTCTTTTTGCATTTCTCAAAATGAGGTCATCTTGCTTTGAAGAAGGGAAAACGATTGAATTCAAAAAACTAAATTAGTCGCGTAACAACTATGCACTATACTCTTCATCTATATTTTGAAATACGGTCTTGAACTCTGATGAATGCAAAAAAAAAACACGGAAGAAATCATGTTTATCAACACACCTTCACTACGAATCCAATTCACTGATACGAATTATTATAGGTAGCCTACCGGTTAAGGTAGATTTTAGATGGACCCAACAACCAAAACAAATACGAATTTTTTTAAACTTAAAAAAAATTCTCTCGTAAAAATTAAAAATATGAGACTTCACATTCCCTTGCGCCATATGCTTCAATTTTATTTCTGAATCAAAATTTGAAGAATGCAACACATTAACACTGCAGAGAATACACGAAGAATTAGCTCCTTTTACTTTTACATATGAGAGAATTGGTCAATCTAAAATTCTGAAGTGAGGTTCACTAATTAAGCTAAAACATTTTAGCCGAACCTTTGGTATAAAGGAACCCCATACCTTATACATAAATCCATGGTAGTCTGCCAGCCACCGCTACGGTGGGTGACGGGGAGTATTTACACACTATTGACACAAACTACTTTTCCCCTGTAGCACGGTCGGATAAAGTTAATCTTATCCCTTATCGTTCGTGGAAAAAGTGGCCTCTTAAATCAATCCGTTCCACTTAATCTCTCTTGCCGTAGTACGTTGCGGCTAATAATTGTTCCAACACCAACAGTAGAGAGATATATTCCAGAAATTTGATCTGTAGTTTAACCTTTCCTCCTTGTGTGATTCCAAACCTAGCTCCTCTAATAATTTTGATACACTACTCTAGTTTGCCATTAGAAATTTTACAAATCTAGTTCCTCTACGCTGCACGCGATCTAATTCTGCAATCAATCCAATTTCATGAGGATCTCATATTCTAGATACATATTCAAAATTATATACATAGATACAGCAAAAGATAGCATTAGTACGCCTTACAAATAGACCTTGGATATTGTTAATGATTTTAGGGATATTGTGCCGAGCTTTTTATTACAATAAACAAGTCCAACCTACTGACATTCCCATTTCTCAAAGCAAGAAAATTGACATTTCGAAGAAGTTCACTCCAATGAGAATTTTTCCGTTGTAACATTTGCCACGTTCGGTTTTCAGAGAACTCGTTCTTTTAGAATGCTTCACATAATATCTACAAATATTAACAGACTGACATGTAGGTTTCACAATCGGGCATCAAAATCTTCGAGTATCGCGAATCAATCTCGGGAAATCAAAAGGGAGATTGTCCACCGCTGGCATTTTTTTAAACAGCTGAACAGCTGACACACGAAACCCTTTAAAGGCGTGCATGCCAAACGCCGATATTTGAATATATTTTCCTGTTACGTCGACTGTCATTGGGGTTGATTCCCCGCATTAAATTCGATCCTTCCCCGGCCGGCCTAAATCCAAACAGTCGATCGTTTCCATGACGACGATCGTGCGTTAGCGAGACCGGGTTAAGCAAAGAGATTTGGGTGAGGGAAGCCAGCTGGACTCCCGTCGGCGTCCACTGGATGGATGGATACAAGGCGACCGACCAGTGCTGGCGGACGACATGCTAAATAACACTGCTCACGGTGAAAACACGTCACCGTAGGCATGTTAGTGCCGACGCGAGGGAAATTACACGCCAGTAATTCAATACCTTACGTAAGGATACAAGACTAAATCCAATTTACACCCCATTTCGCAAAAAGGTTTCGCCAACTAAGTCTTACGTCCGGGATTTTTTTATTTATTTAACTCTTCTTCGGTTGCTGTGGAGGTAGTGACGGATTTAGGGGTAGGTAAACCAAGCGAACGCCTAAGGTCTCTCGCGTCTTGAGAAATTAACCATTTGAAGGTCGGAAAACCGTTAATTATCGACACACTTCCTTCATTTGAAGAGAAACAAAATGATGGTTTACGCACAGAACGAAGACAAATCTTCAAACCGAAATGCCAACAACCAAATCATGGACTCGCAAACTCACAGCAATGTCCTAAAAAGAGTCTACGGTCATGTCAGCGCCAGAAGTCCATACAAACCAAATCATTGAGAATGATCTCGGCAAGCAAAATGTCGCTGATACCATTTCAGAAGCATCTTATCTTACGTGCGGAGACGAGAGCTGATTTTGCGCTCCTGATTGGAAGTCTATCTTGTTTCCATGACCACTAAGACTTTACCAATAGATCGCTGCTGTCAGCTATTCAACTTTTATTTAGTCCCAGGATATTTCACAGGGCAAAATGCATAACTTTCGACGGTTAAGGATTTTTTTACTTATCCATTTTCGAACTTATTTCTTTAAGTTTGCACGCAGCACGATCGGAAATTGAGAACGCACACGAACGCATTTAAATTTGTATACCCTCATTCGTGCACGCATGCATAAAAAAACACCGTGAACTATTACTCCTAAACCCGGAAATGCTTCCTGGAGGTATTGAACAGGCACGCTACGCCACAACACGCGAAACGTATTCCTTACTACCCCGACTAAACTAATAACTTAACGCCAGAAAGGTCGCCCGAATCGTTAAGTCATCGCGCTCTCTTGAAGACGTAACGTGGTCTAAAATTAGGTCAAACGGTGGACCGTACGAAAACACCGGCGGAGCTCTCATATTTACACGAAAGCACACTGCTTCTGGCATGCGCAAACCTCACTCTTGCGAAGAGTGATTGATGATAAAATTAATGACATTTTGTTCACTTTTGGCACGGGCTGACATGATTCCTTTGCAGATGAGAGACTTTTTCGATCGTGCAGGATGCAGAAAACTCCAGCTTGGTGCACTCGTGGGCTACGATCATATGGCAGGAGTTGGATGGGAATAAATTAAAATCTTCTAACTAACGGCTCACTATAAAAAAACATAGCCAGGGCGACTAGTGAATGCCTCGTACCAAAACCAGGTGGATGAAAAGAATAACGCCAAACCGCCAAGATAATATTTTCACCTATTCCGAGGTGGACAACGCATGAATGCACTCAAAATGCCTGAATTATTCTCGTCCAACAATGAAGTCGGGAAAGTTCATGCGAAACGTAGGCGTATAAAACTACTAGCCGCGAACAAGAACACTCATGCCAGCCAGAACGAGCCCAAACTGGGGAAAATATATGGAGAGGGGAAACATCCGGATTTACACACCCACACAAACAAGGAGAGATGGAGGAAAATGAAACATAATGGAGGCGATGACCATACGGGAACGTAAAGAACAATTTTCCCGGACAGGTGCAATGCGTCAACATTAAAATGGACACGGGCGGGTGCCCTCAGAAAACAACTGACGGAGAAATGGAAACATTATCACGGTGCGTGTTTTCAATTTCTTTATCAAATAACAGGTTCGCCAGGAAATCGGAAAATGCAATCATAATTTCTGTTAGAGGTGGAAGGCACGCCTGCCTGCAGGATGAATGCTTCGAACGCCACAGTGCTGAGCTCTAAGCATTTCGTAGTTTGGCATCACTGGAACGCACAGCTGTTCGCCGTAATGTTATTCCTGCAGGGCCACCTTAGGATCTCTCTTTATTAATGCAAATGGTGAATCATAAGACTTAATATCACAGAAACACACACTAGAATTTGATTCGATAAATAAATACTGACCTTGTTTAACCCTGCACGGTCAACACAACACCCCTTAAGGTACTGCTCGAGTATCCTTACGTCCGAAAACAAGGTATCGAACACAAGGAACGACTAACAAAGGTCATGGGGGTTAAATGATGAGAAAAACACCATTTAAGATAAATTTAAGGTCCCAATAGGATGAATAATCAATGAATATGAGTGCGTCATCACTGAATAAATGGAAAATGCACGTCCTACCCTGAATTAAGGCGAAACTTAGCATTCAAATTAGGAATGCAAGGCGACCATTAACTATATATGCTGTGAGGGTCTGCTACAAACAACATCCCATTAAGTGTATCACCAAGCCTACCTTTTCATTCATTCCAAGCAAGAGTGACTAAAATGTGAAACGTCCACGACCACTGCCTCAGCAACTTGTTTCTTTCACAATGTCAATCTGAACAAGGCACTACTTTTTCCAAAGAATGAGGGACTCATGCAGGCTTAATGAAACTGTAACAATGATAACCTGGAACGTCGAGTAATAACACAAAACACTTCAACTCTAAAACGCAAGCTTTTAAGTGTAGAAGAATCATACCTCGTTAAACGCCATGGTGATGTCTTTCAACCTCCTGGGACCAGATGGACTCCGGAAATGTAACGAATGTGCAGAGAGTTGATCTTAGTCCATTAACATGAGTTCACGTGAACACCACTAGGAATGTAAACACTAAATGCGCAGGTAACCGAAGCACATCTCTTCCATCACAGCCAAATAAGGATGAAGGTGTCACACGAAACAAGACACATTTAACATAAGCAAGGTAAAAATGAAAATTAAGTCACACGTAAGCTAACAAGAAGACATTCCTCAGGTGGGCTTATATGTTCAACACTTTCACTGTTCAAAAATCTAGCCAGAAAATCAATACCAAAAATGATAATTTGAACACTTATTCTCCACGGACAGCTTGGCATTAGAATGAACCAAAACAGGTACAATAAACCAGCAAATATTCGAAATTTTCAAGTGCTCCCTCACCTCTTGGCATGCACCAACTCACACGATAGCGCCATGTTGGTTTGATGTCACAAGTGACTTCACAGCTCAGCAGAAGAAATTATTGCTTAAAAAATACAAGACCTATATTTCTGGAATACGAGAGGCATGCACTGCGTTTACGAAAAATGCCACTTCACTATATGAGCACAACCTTCCAACTGTTCGTTATACTTGCAACAACAAAACCGTTAACAGTGTATAAGTTGATTATTTACATAATATAGCACTTAGAATTCCGTAGTTCAACATAATGCCGATAGGAGTTTGTATTGTTGTTGCGTTCACCTCAGTTGCCTGACGTAAGAGGGCAGCAGTCGCTTACCGATGCTCAAGTCGTTTGTAAAACGATGGCGGCAAAAGCATCTCGCCTAATAAGACCTTTCGCGCTTAATGTAATGTCTTTCGAAGGGATGATAGAAGTTTACCCAGTAAATCAAATATTAAAGGTCAATATTGAAATATATTGCACATGCTTATAACCGCAAAAGTAAGGAGAACTATCTTATAATATGAATTAGTTAACAGTAAAATATATAAACAAAAAATATCCGGGCATGTAGTGTTTCTGTCAAGCCAAATGAAGACATGAATTTCATTGTTAATAGGATATAAAATAATTATTCTTCTTCAAATATATACATATTTTAAATATGAGAGGTGCATAATTTTGCCGATATTAGGTGTATTTATGATGTTAATGATTCGGAATAGGTGTTCTGTCCATCAAAATGGGAGTAGAAAATATAAGGAGCCAAAAAAACTGCTTGGAGCATTTTGTGATAAAACCTTGAAAAAATAATATTGATTTCACAATGATAATAATTGATTTTAATAAAGCATCCAAAACCCATATCTACTTTTAACGGACTACTTTGAAACTCAACAGTGTAAGTATTTTAAATTCAATAGTGATCGTTACATTATAACAGCTACTGTTGATATAAAGAGTCACTGTGATATTCCAACAGTTTACTGTTGAATTATAAAAGTTTCACAAAGGAATAATTTGAATTCTTAAAGCCTTTGGGCATGACTTCATCATCAATTAGACTAGGCACAAAGTCATACCGCTGCAAACTTGTGTTAGCCATGGATTTTTCCACCTATGAACAGGATCCAAATTTTTAGTTCTTCCTTTTTAAAATAATATTACCCAAAAACATGTTACTCATAAATTCCTCATTTTCTTTCATTACCCTTCCTTGTGGGACTCCAGAGTATAAATTCTTTTATTCATAATGTCATTTCACTTAAATTTTATCATCCCATCATCTTCGATTTCTAAAAATAGAATTTCATACTAGAAACTTGTCTTTTCAGGGTATGACCAAAAAATATCACAGCCATATGATAATTAGCACTCCTGATGAGAAGTGTACCCCACTTTTGCCTAAATTTCTCTGGCAATTGCAAAGCATAGCTTCAATTGCTCATCATGTCTAGATTTTGCTCATCATCGCCAATCTTTTTTATTCCTAGTTCAACTTTATCAAAATGACTGGTGACATCACAGCATGTAATAGACATTCTTGAATGAGGAGAAGGAAACAAAGAGAGGGGATTTTTACACTGCACCTACCGCCCAAGTTTCACATTTGTGGAAAAGTAAGGGACCTATATGGATCAAATGCTTTATGAATCATTTCCTTAAGTCTAATACTTCTACAGTTCCCATCAGTTGTTGTTTCTCTTGATAGGAAGTCCTCCTCACCATTCTTATTCTGCTTACTTTATAACTCTTCCATTACTAAGGATCCTGCCACCTAAATAGCGAAACTCTTCCGCTTGTTTCAGCGAATCCTTTCCTAGTTTTGATTTGAGATTATCTTTCCTACCTCAAGTGCTGAATTTCCCTATGGTGTGATACCTGGAGGCTTAACTTAAACCCTGGAAAATGCAACATCATGACTCTTGCTCGGAAAAAAAACCCCTTGATGTTTAACTACTCAATTAATTCAAATCCCTTAAATCGAGTAACAACCATTAAAGACCTTGGCGTTTTAATTGACCAGAAACCAAATTACTCCGACCACATACAGACTTTAAAAAAATAAAGCAATGTCCCTACTAGGCCTTCTTTACCGCTTCACAGAAATTAAAGATCCAATTGCACCCCATTCATACTTCTCAATAATTGTCCTTCCCATCATATCATATTGCTCCCCCATTTGGTCCACCTCATCCCCAACTAACCTTAAATCCCTCGATTGCATCTCTCACTTCTTTGCCAAAATAGTCAAACACAGAGTCCCACTTTACCGCAATATGTCCTCAAATGCTGTTCTGTCTTCCCTATCCATTTCTAGTCCCCAAAGCTGCAGACTTAAAGCTGATGTAAAACTCCTCCACAACACCCTAAAATCGGCTATTGATTGCCCTGAACTGCTATCTTTCTTCAACTTCAGGATACCAACCCGATCCACCCGCACCCACTCCCTATTCCATCTGCCTCCTATTCCTAGAATATCTCTCTCCAAGCACTCATCTTTACTATTTCGCCTCTCCTCCCTTCTAAATTCACTCCCTCACACTCTCCATCCTTTTAACTTATCATGCAACAACTTCACCACCCAAGCTTTATCCCACCTTTCAGTAAATTAAAATTTTCCCCGGTCCATGCTTGGTTCTCGTTTTTATTGTTATGCTGTTGTTGTCTTTTGTCCTCTTTTATGTTTGTTATATTTTTCACTGTAAATTGGCGCCACTGCTGTATGTGAACAATGTTTTAAAATAAAATAAATAAATAAATTACCTTAGTTTAAAATTTGTTTATTATGAGGTGGTACTTTTTCATCGCCTCCACAGTGGCTAGTATTCTTAAAATTTACTTATTCTCGAAAATCATAGCATACATATCCTTTCTTACCGTATTCAGCTCTCATTATTTATTTTTTCATGATGTTACATAGATATTAAAATTGAATCCCTACCATGGATTATAACCTTGGAAAGGCTTGCACATTCTAATGACCCATACGGCAGTGCTGGCAAGAGAAATGGTTGCATCTGGTAGAGTGAGACGCTCATAGGTTGAAGGATAGGAGTGAGATGAAAGGTACTCCGCTCAACATCTGTTCCTGAGTGAGGTGGTTGCAAAGGCATCTGATCCCCATGGGGTGGCCATTTGAGTGATGTGAAGCCTCAAAAAACACTATTTAGGATGGCAAGAGGAAACAACTTCAATTAATTATCCCATTACTTAATGATGAACACAATTATGATAATGAGTCCTGGGAAATGTGGCACTAGGCCTCACGGGCCATTTGCCATCCCTGGCGATGGAAGAGTCAGGGCTTTCGTGGTCATCATTACACAAAATACAAAAAGCAGCAGCGAAGAATACATAGAAGGGAATGAATCAGTCACAATAGGGACTGATAGAACTTGATTAAGGACAGAAAAATTAGAAAATATGAAGCAGCCGTTGGAAAGATGAATCAAGGATATTTCAGGGCAGTGAGATGGAAGAATAACAGGGATTGTTAGAGTGATAATTATAGAGAAATAATAGAGCAAAGGGGAAGAGCCAGCGATTTGTGATGCAAAATGCTGTCAATATATTATTGCGCTCACTCAACTGATAGGAAAGTAGCTATGAACATTTTTCTCTCTAGGAAGGACTAAAATTTAGATATATAGTATGTTAAGTTTAAATGAGGTATATAGCATCAATTTTAAAATTTTACTCACTCTGTTATCAACTACATACTCGATCAGATAGTTTTCTAATTCAAACCTTTAAAAAAATAACAAAAACTGTAATATAATGTCCGAGGAGCAAATATAAGCGAAACGAATAAATAAGTGATGGAAACTTACTCCTTTGCTCAAGTAGAATCTCCAGAGGATATTAAATAGTATAGGTAGGTACCACCAACCCAGGTACTCCTATTTTGGCAAAAAATGAAATCACATAAACATATTTAGAACGCATTTATGTGTTCCTTCAAGAATAGTTCTTTCAGCTAATGCATACAGTTAAATAACCATGTCCTTTTTATATTTCAGACTAATGTAATTCTGAAATTTCTATTAAACCATTGCCAGGGAAAATAAAATTTGAACTAATTAAAAACTAAATCATAAGTTCCTTCATTTTGATTGAAGCATTTTTATCTCAAGTGGTTATGTTGCAGAGTTAATAAAAGATAAAACTAATGCCTTTAGCATGACATTGGTCAAAATTTTACCTTTTCCACTTGATGTTGTCTTACTTCAAAGATCTGAAAAAGTCAATTTTTCCAATTGCACTGCAATCCATGCGTGATTTATCTTGGCAGACTCTCACTTCAAATGTAATATTAAATTCAGAAAATATGGATAAATGTAAATTTGACAAAAATTGTAACATGAGTTTACATAAGTAGAGCTTACTTTTCCTATTTCAATATTGTAACAGCTTGTTATTCTTCAGAGTCGCCCTTCACAAAACCCAAACGGAATAATGCATGTAACCTACTGATAAACCTCCCCATGGACTACAACATTGACGTGGTGGAAGGGTTTGTCCATTCTGATGACTACTAGAGCTGTGCTGGTAGGATCAATGATAATTGCTCCTGGTAGGGGTAGTAGTATTTAGGGGAGGCGACCGACAGCCGAGGTCATTTGCACCATAGGGGATGGACAGGAAAGGATGAAGGGTGGAGAGAAACCCGGCGTCGGCATTAGCCCACTCTTAACGAAAGGCGCCAAGGGGTCAAACAACTTAACGTCCCATCCGACGGACGGCGTACTCACTCAAAGTTCTCTCCACAGAGCACCTCAAGTAGGGATCGAGATACCTCTGAAAAATATTCTATACCGCCAGGATTTGAACCCGGACCCTCTGGGTGGGAAGCCAGTATGTTATCCTGGTAGGGTCACCCATGCCAGATAGGTCAAAGGTTAGGAGCCAGACGAAAGGTACTCCACGCAGCATCTGTTCCTCAGTGAGGCGGCTGCAATGGCGTCTGACCCCAGTGGGGCGGCCATTGAGTGATGGTGTCACGTTGAAAACACTATTGAGGAAGGCAACGGGACACCACCTCAATTAATTAACCCACAAACCAAAGGTGGATAGGGTTATTATAGAGTCCTGGCAACTAGTAGTGCATGGCAGCGGGTAGGGCAAGGCTTCCCCAGTTATCATCTCACAAAATCCTTGCAAAGCAATGGTAACAGCGTAAGCACCAGTACAGAAGATAGAGAAAATGACAGAATTAGTTGGACTGGGAAATTTGGAATGTTAGAAAAATGTTGAGGGCTGGAAAATGAGAAATTGTAAAGTGAAAGATTAAAAGAGGATGCATATGTTTAGAAGGCTGTGCAAGATGAGATGGAAGGATGGCCAGGATTACTGGAATGATAGTTATGGGGTAATACAGAGCGGAGGGGACGAGAGTCGGCATGGAGAGGTTATAATACTGAACCAAAAAGGTAAGAAGCATAGTAAACATAAAAAGTGTGACTGATAGAATATTACTGGTAGAAGTAAAATCAGAACTAATGAACTTGGTCATTGTTTGAATAAACATACCACCAAGCAGAAGTGGATAGGGTTTTATGATTAGTTAGATGACATAATGGTGAGTATTTCTGCAGGGAACATTTGATAGTGATGGGGGATTGGATTGCGACAATATGCAAAGGAAGAGATGGTGATGACATGGAGGGTTACTGTTTGGTTACAAGGAATGACCACTCGGAGAAAGCAAGAGACAGGGTTTAATCTTCACCAACACTTGGTTTAGACACCACAAAAGGCATAGGTATACATGGAAAATGCCAGGTGACTCAGATGGGTATCTGTTAGATTATACTATGGCTAGATACAGGTTTAGGAACGGTGCGATTTATTAACAGTTTTCTGGGAGCAGTGGACCCAGCCCATAATTTAATAATAATGAAGTGTAGTCCGACTCAAAAAGATAAAATGGGGCAGGCAGCTTACGAAATAGAATTTGGAATCATTTACAGAATGGCAAGAAAGGAGTATTAGGAAGCTTTAGAAAAAATTCTGAGCGAGGACATGGAGCAGGGTAATATTAAGGAAAAATTGAGGTTAATCAAAGAATGGATATTGAGGGCTGCACATGAAATGACAGGAACTGTAAATAGGAAAAGGAAACCATGGATGATGAACGAGATGATTACAGTGATAGATGAGGAATGGAAATGTAAGAATGTAAATACAGAGTTAGGTAGAAGGAAGTATAGAGAGTTAAATAATGAAATGGGTAACAAATAGAGCAAAGGAAGCATGGTGAAAATGCATAGCAAGGATATGGGAAGTCTACAGAGGGAGGGTGAAATTGGTGCACTATACAAGGAGTTAAAAACCCTGTCAAGAGGCAAAAAGAGAAAATCATTGCAAACAACCTAAGATAAGTCAGTAAAAACATTAGTTGAACCAGGAAATATCAAAGAGACGTGGAAGGAATACAGTATATTGAAGAACTATTTGGTGAAGAAATTAGACCAACAAAGTTAGACATAGAGAATATGATCTAGAAGAGGATAGCTTAGGTCCAGTCTCATTCGATAGCAAGATAGAAAGGATATTAAGCGAATTGAAATCAAATAAGACCCTGGGGGTAGAAAACATTCCTGTGGAACTACTTTTAGGAAAATGTGGGAGGAAGAGTCTTTATGGATTAATTCATAGCATCTATGAGGAGGAATATGGCCAGAAGACTTCGCGAGATCAGTGTTAGTGTCTCCCAAAAAAGGTTAAGGCTACATTATAGGAGGGCTACAGAAAAATAAGTTTGATTTTGCACGTAGCTAAAGTGGTTCTCAGGATAATCAACCAAAGGATGGAGAGCAGGGCAAATGATTAATTAGGGGATGATCAGTTAGGGTTCAGGAAGGGGAGAGGCACGGGTGATGACATAATAGTTATGAGGTCACTATTAGAAAGGAACATAGAATACAATCAGGACACATTTGCCCGTTCCAGAGATTGCAAGAAAGCATTTGATAGAGTGAATTGGATAGAATTAATGAATGCAGCACAAAGCAGGAGTAGATTGGAGGAATAGGAGACTTCTGTGCAACCTGTACATCTTACAGAATACACAGGTGTGCAGTCTGTAACATGTGGTGGATGGAGAGTCCAGATGTGCAATGTTAGTAGGAGGAGTAAGGAAGGGTTGTCAATTATCACCCATGCCATTCAACATACATGCAAAAGAGATAATTAAAGATGCATGGGAAGAACTGGAAGTAGGAATGAAAGTGGGCGGGGAATTCATAAAATTCAGTTAGGTTTGCCGATGGCCAAGCTTTTAGTTTGCCAGTCAACCAAGGGGTTGCAAACAATGCTTAGATCATTGAGACCAAGTGCAATTAGTACAGGATAAGAATAAATGTAAATAAAACAAAGGTTATATGGTTTTATAGGAAGGGAAAAGATAAGCTAAATATTAAGGTAGGAGAACAAAACTAGAACAGGTGGAACAGTTTACGTACTTCAGAAGTGTTTTGAATCAAAATGCTCAAATTAGTAGGCACATAAGGAGAAGAATGGTGTTAGGCAAAGCTTTCAAAAGGAAGAGAGAACTGGTGACCTGGACATTGAGTCAGGATGTTAAGAGAAGGCTCGTTAAAACTCTGACATGGAGTGTAGTTATGCATGGCGTGGCAATATGGTCATTGAAGCAGGATGTAGGTGTAGATTGGAGGGTTTTGAAATGTGGGTTTGGAGAAGGTTAAGGACCTAAACGAAAACAAACAAGGAAGTGATAGATATGGTGGGGGAGGAGATGGGATTGTTGGCAGAAATCTAAAGGAGGCAGTAAAGATAGACAAAGGGCATATTGATTGGTAATAGGATTTTGAAGACTGTGATAGAGGGGTGAATGTCAGGAAAATGAGGAATGGGCAGAGATAGGTTAGGGATGTTGGATGGAATTTAGGGAGGAAGGAAATATACAGAAATGAAGAGGGGTTTGTTGTAGAGTAGGATGTTGGGTTGTGTTCCGTTGGGAGAGACAAGATATTTACTTGGTATTTGTGTCTATCCAAAACCTACCTTAACTGGTAAATTACCTGTGAAAAAATGTACATAATCCGAGTATTAAGATGTACAAAATCCACCACTCTTGTTCCAATAAATATATGCAACATTTTTCAATGGAACAAAACAAAAGCTTAGATTGTCTCGGTGTATCACTCAGATTTGAACCAAAGACCCCAGGGCATAAAAACTAAATTATCCACCCATGCCAATACCATAAAAAGAGAAAACATGGTAAAATTTTCAAATATCAAAAATACTGAAGCCACATTCAATTTCTCATTAGATAATTCAAATAGCTCACTATCAGACTCGAAATGATACACCTGAAACTTTGAAATTGTCCCATGCAGGTAAATTTTCTCATAGAGCTAAGTATTTAACCCATTTTGAAAGCTTCATGCACTCTTCAACAAGGTCATTGTGAAAGCTTCACTACAAGATTTGATAATCAGATGGATTCGTTAAAGGTTTTGTGAACATATTCACATATCTCTTGGAGGAGTCATTATATGAATATTCATAATTCATGCCCTTGCATTATACCAACAGCTTCCTTTGTTTAAGGATAAATTTTCATTGGCTTCAACATATCAGTTTTTCAATCACCGTTGCTGAAAGTTGACCAAATGTGCATTTTGCCTAATGTTTTTTGTTCCCTTCATGTCACTTTCTTCATAGCCAGTCAAGTACATGAAACTCTAAAATTTCATGAAATACAATACTCTGAGAGTCTTGTGACGAGAGTTTCAAGGTTCTTGATTCTATTGTTTCGATTACATCCGCAGTATCATTGAAAAGATAGTTTTACATAAGTAATCCAGCATCTGCAAACTACATTCTGTTTCCATTCTACTACTCACCTTTCAAAGAGACATTCATCTTTAAAATTTCTGGAAGATAAACACCGTGGTTGCCAAGTGCTCATGGCACTTCATCAAGAAAAGTTCTTCTTATTGCTAAGGCTTTACACAACCTCATACAAATTTAGCTTGCGCAACAAGCACTTACCTACAAAATGTGCAAAATATACAGCAGAACTCAAAAGGGTGGGACATCATGCCTCACCCCCTGCACTTTGTGGTATATAGTATTTTTGGCTTCAGTAAAATTTGATTAACTGCTGACCTCGGTTATATAATTATTATACGTAGAGTGCATTGTAGTCAATAAATTAATGTGATTAGGTTAAAATTTAGCATGATTTTCAACTTCCTTTGCATGAAAATATTTTATAATACATTGTTCACTTATTTCAAAGGATACCCTTAGCAGAATTTTTTCAAGATCTACACTTGTAAAACTGCAACTAGTTTTTACATTCTCAAGTAATAAAACTTCATTTCAAGCATTCACATTTAAAAAATATTTCGAGGGCCATGTAAATGACTTGTCATCATTATGTTTAGTTGTTCTGTTGTGTGGAAGGTTCTCTCATGACTGACTTCCATGTCTTCCTGTCCTGAGCCATTCTCTTTGTTTCTTCATCATTTCTTCCAATTTTAACTCTGTCCAACATCATATACCTCTTCCTCTCTCATCCTATCTTCCAGGATTTCCTCCAACACAGTCTTTAATGGGCACTACTTTCTCATACATACTTACATCTAATGCCCTCACCAATTAACCTTTGATTACCAATTCTCTCTTCTCCAATCCTTTGAAGTACATCCTCATTCTACACTCTATCCTTCCATTCTCCTCCAGATCCACATTTTTGAAGGTCTCTCATTATTTTTACTTCATGTTTCTGCACTGCATAACATCACACTTCAGATGTAATATCTTTCCAATCTCCTTCTCAGTTCCTTTATCAAATGCTCCCATACCACACAGTATCCTCTAATTATTCAATCCCTCTTTTGCCATAGCTCTCTTGACTTGATTTTCTTGGAACAGGACATGTCTGCAGTGATAGTACTTCCCAAATATCTCTCCCAAAACGCTCTCTACTTGTTCGATCCCATCACCTTCCAATGTGATACTGATCCTTTCACCTTTACCTCCAATTTTCATACTCTTAGTCTTGTTCTTACTTATCAACATTCTGTATTCCTTACATTTTTTATAGAGGTCTGCTAACATCTTTTTCACTTTTCGTTTACTATCTGTCACACCAAAAGCCATGTCAGCAGCAAACCTGCTGCATTCTACTCTTTTGCCTGCGCTGTTCACTCCTATACTTCCATCAAAGCATACCATCATTATCTCTTCCAAATATATGTTAAATAGGATTGGTGACAAGCAGCACTCTTGTCTAAGAACCTTTCTTATTCCAATCCCATTTGTCAAACGACCTATTTTTGGCCTTGACTTTGACTGAGATAGAGGCTCTTCTTTCCCTCCAATCAATTCCAAGCTTTTTCTGAATCACAATTGTTTTGTACCACCTAGTTCTATCATAAGATTTCTTTTGCCAATTACTCTCTACAGACCCATTGCAACTCTTGTACTTACACCTCTTCTGAATACACATTTTTCTTCTCCCATCACACTTTTTAGGTTCCCATACAATCTTCCATTGATTGTTTTTAAAACTACTTTAGCCACGTGTGAAATCGGGCTTATCGTTCTGTGTTCCTTACATTCCTTGATATTTTTTCTTCTTTTCTTAAGGAATCATTATAGTTTCCACCACGTCTTTAGGCCATTGACTCTTTTTGTAAATCTCATTAATTCTTTCTTTCCTTTCTTATCGAGTGCTTTCAATATTTCAACTGGAATTTTGTCAACTCCTGTTGCTTTCCTGTTCCTCATCTATTATATAGATACTTCAGTTTCACTTTCAAACATGCCATACACCCTTTTCCATCATAATTGACTTATGGATAATGCCTAATGCATCAGATTACATGTAATAAGCAATACCTGTAATGAAATATTTTCTTTAATCACAATCACAAACAAATTTGCTAATTCAAAGACTCGAAAGAAAATTTTACATACAAACTGAACTTAAATACAAACCCAACATTACAACACACTATCTGGCACTATACGAAGATTTTTAAACGCAGCAATATTGCATCGGAGCAAAGCCATTTTGTAAGAGGAAAATGTTTAAAAATAGATTTTTTTTAGTAATCTGAATAGCAAAGCTTATAATGACATCAAAAAGGCAAGATTAGGAAGTTTACAATTGTTTCCACAGAGAAATAATACTACACTCTAAAAACTTATTACAACAACAACTGTTCAATATTTACATAAGCTCAAGTACTGCATACCACATCGAAAATTCCTTAATGCAATTAACTCAAGGAAGCTATCCCCTAAATGCAATTTGTCGCTAGCATTATGCATTGTTAAATTTTCATTCATTCAATACACAACATTTATAAGCCTAATTATTTCCTCTCACACACATTTTTTCCTTATTACATTTTGAGAAAATAAAGTCACAGTGGTCAAAAGTACACTTTTGAGGCTTACACTCATGTAAATGATACAAGGATATAAATGCATTCATAAAAATCTGATCCATCTCTAGAATGGTAACTAAAATGAACAAATTTCTCTGATTATAACGCTTATAATAAATATTTCAGATATATTTTCTGTTCAGAAAAAATGTCACCATCGGGCTTAATCACCCCCTTCCCAAGTTCAATTGAGCGGTGTAAAATTAAAATGATTTTATTTTACGATAGAATATCCTAAATCATTAGAAAAGTGACAAATGACCCAAGTCTTACTATATATATATATATATATTTATATATTAGGTACAAAAATTGTTTTCACTTCACTCTTTATGCGATGCATCTTTGCACTTCACTTTCTTCACTCAAAAGTATATCATCTACATTCACCGTTTAAATAAAATTGTCCGAGGGTTATCCTTGAGAGCACCTAGTATCCAATCGGGCACAAGCCTCATAATTCGTCCAGCATATTACACACACCTCCCTACAGCAGTGTCAACAACAAGGAGAAACCCCCGACAATGACGCACATCCCCTTTCAAAGAGAGCAACACTAACTCGCTCCAAAGGGCTCACAAACTGGTTACGATTTTTCCCTCTTCTTCACAGTTCTTTTCGAAGCATTTTTACTGAGTATGTCCGACACCAAGTCCTTGTGATCAAATATCTTCATCACCTGACTCTTTGCCTCCTGCATCTGATCTTTGATCACCTTGCTCCTCTGGAGATTACCCTGGGAATTAAAAAAAAATAGACGAGGGTAGTGAGATGAAAGAGGGAGGCTGTATTAAATGATAAATGGCGAGTTAAAGTATGCATGCTACTGAAATTCAATAAACGAATACACAGTTAACATTTGATTGTCCATGCCAATGGATTCATGAACAAGTAGACATAATTGAAAAACAGATAACCAAAAGACACGGAAAAATGGTAATGATACAAGTGGATACATAGGGAGACTCTCTTTGTTCATTCCGTGTGATTAATTCAATTTTTTTAGCCATAGAAGGTACCATTCTTCCTCTATTTTTAAGCCAACACATCTATCATCAATTGAATAGCAGAACTTGTTTTTCTCAGAAAGCTAAACCTATCACATAGTCAGGAAAAAACCAAGGACTAGCAAAGGACGAATACTGACCAAGGATCGCAGAGATTCATATTAATCATGTAATACTGATTAAAATAAAGCAGTGAAGACAGTTAATGACTCCTTTGTTACATAGTAAAACCATACATTTGCTCGCCATAAAGATCAAAATGGAGTTCTCAAATTAAACCTTGCAAGCTGAGAAAATGAATGATCACACACTGTTCTTGTACACTCCATATTGCCATTTTAAGAACTGAAAACACTTCTCACTCCAGGGGCAGCTATGTGAAACTTGTGCTCTTTGCGGCACAGGCATCCATGCCTTGTATACTTTGATAGTGCATTTATTGCAAGCCCAAACAAATGTATCCATCCACTCCCAGTCCCCGAGAAAAGAAATAGGGTGACCTTAGAACTTGAATGCACCTCGTAGAGGGTAAAACAGTGAGGAATTGAAGGTGGAGAGAAAAGGACTAATGGATGTTCGATCGCTCAAAGGAAGGGCTGAAACTAGGATGAGCAGAAGAAGACAGCAGTACTAGGCTAAGGTTTTTCATAATGAATAAAAATTTGAAATAAATGCTATCTTTTTTGGAAATGAAATCATGTCCGCAATGCAAGCAGTCAAGGGTGTAATTTACAATGCATTTATACCATTTAACTAAAGGTAGGAAACTGTTTCACGTTTTATTTTGTCGAAGCTATCCATCACAAAGATAATGACAAACACTTAGTTAAATCCACTCATGAGTGGATTTAACTCTCAGTATTTCAATTTCTAAATGTTGTAATACTTCCCTTTAGACTGCAGAAATTATTTAGTGGGAAATGACAAGAAAAGAAGAAGTAAGGGAGCTCTTTTCTTAAGTGTTAGGATGAAATAATTTCCTCTTCCTGAAACATTTGAAAACAAGAACTGAAGCAACACAAAACAAAAGAGGTGAATTACAGACAAACTAACCTTGATGAGTTCATTTATTCGGTTTACGTCCTTCTCCAGCTCCTTGCCGCCAGTTGGCTGCTTCCTTTCCATCATGCCCAGCATTTCGGTCAACTTCTCAAACACTTGAATCTCCAGTTCCGCCTAAAATAAAAAAAAAACATCCAGTCATGCAGATCATTACCAGAGCCAGCTGGAATTGTTAACATGTGCATGGAGATTCATTTCCATCCAGATACTACACCGCTGACATCCTCTAGGATGGCACGATATGCAACAGTGAGCATTCGTGACCAGATCAAACATTAATAACGAAAAATCATTGAATTAAAGTATGTAGAGAGCAGGGCAGTTGCCTCTCCAACTGTCTGGCAACCTGGTCATTTTTCCACAAGCACTCATGTAAGATATGAGACTATCACCTTTTTGGATGTAAAAAATAGTTATTGGGGAAACTAAAATTTATGAATAATGTTCATTTTCTACACAGGCTGATGAGAACACCCGAGCAGCATCAACCCTTATCAATCTTGAAGTTATATTGAAAACGTCAGCTTAAAACATAAGCAACACTATTCTTGCTATTAACTCAGTGTTTTGACATCCGAGAGGACATTGAAGAAGGTTTTATCCACAAAGCACGACCATCAGTATCACTTCAAGCAAAGCACATAGGAATAACCATTAAATATTAATCATTAAAATAAAAATCCCGACCCATCACATATGCCTTACTTTATTTCAAAAAGCACCTTTACTTAACATTTTGAAGATGAATAGTGGTGTTCCTATGCTTCATTGAGTGGGAACATGATGATGGAATAATGCCAAGGGCAAAAACTGCTGAAGAAGCAGACTAGAAACGTTAAATATTTTAAGCAATGCTCCTGCGTCTCTGAGTGTAGGAATAATTGCAATAATTTTATGCTTAATTTCCCTATGAAATTCACTCTAGATTGTTAAAAGACCAGTTACCCTATGGATAATTCATGAGACAATGAATCTTATATCAAAATTAATCTTCATCTTAAATGTTATTTTTAAGGTTAAAATTATTTCAATCAAGAATTGTTTTTATGACGTAAATGAATGTCAAGGTAAGTCATGTTATTACAGCCATTTCTCAAAATGGATGTAAGCATTTTTTATTTGTGTGTGACATATCTTATATTTTATCATTGTAAAATAACAAGATGAAATAATAAATAAATCAGTTTTTGGATAGCTTTGAGGCACTTCTTGTTTAAAAATGTATGTACCCTCCTGTTTTATGTCACTCAAAAACTTCGATTGTATTGCTTCAATAATAAATGATGTTGTAGGTTTAAATAACTTTCATCTTGCATAATGCCTCATTTCTCCTTTTGCTTGGACAAAGCTAATTACATACCTGCCTGAAAGGTATTGTAAAATTTCAACCAATGACACATTAAGTACTGTTTTATAGATATAAAAATATAATAAAATGACCGTTCATCTATGATTCCCTGAAAATATACACAATACACTAAATATTGCACAAGGGCCACAATGATGCTAATGGTTTGATATTGGGCAAATTTTGATTTTCCACGGTACATCCTAGATTGGAAGGCTATGTTGAGCAACATAGCCTTCCAGTTGTCAATAGGCAACTGCATCTATGTCAGCTTTGAGGTATTCCAGCTCCTTTCTCATCGCTATCCTCACATGTCCAAGAACCAAACTATAATTGCCTGCATAAGAAAGAAAAACGCTCAGCCATTCCATAAAAATATAAATTTACTGAGACTGATTACAATGAAGCATATCATCATCGCTGCATAAAAAACGGCCGCAGTAAATCTACATTTTTATGGAATAGCTGAGTGTTTTTATATTCTACGTATCATGAAGGAGTTCCACAAAGTTACTTCATCCCCCATCGCACTTAATTGCAAGGGATAGGAGTACATATTTTTTAAGGCCTAGATGAAATATTTGTGGGGGGAAAGAAGGTAAGGGGCCAAGATTTTGGACTACTCCAAGAGTCAGTGAGCATTAAAAATGAGCTGGTATTTCCCTTGAACCCACATTGGGAAGAAAAAGAATTTGGACTTGGAGATGTGATGTGAAATAGGGACAGGCAAGTATGAGGACAACCTGATGAATGAAAGCGTGAACAGAAAAAGGTTATCATGTGATGCAGGATTAATTATTAAAGGCCATAACATTTTGTGACATCTTTTAGGGAGCAGACGAAACTATTAACAGCAGAACATCTTGAATAATAATCATACATTCACTGTTTTTTTGACCCGAGTAGAGATGTACATACCAGCTCTTCCATCTGGGCGCTTAGGTGATGAACTTTCCAACCATTGAGCTTCTGATGCACCCTCTTCTGTGCCGCTATGTCTGCAATCGAAGGCCTCCTCTCCTCCCTTGGGCGGACGTCACCAGGCCGGACAAAGTGGTTCTGCCTGGACTTCCAGGCATGCCGATATCCATTCAAGAGACTCATCCCGCTGGGTCGCTTGGCGACTGGGTGCGGGGGAGCACTTACAGGCACAGCTGAAGACATTGAAGAGGCGTTCACCAACAGGGACACTGAAACGAAGGCAGAATCTCCTACATCCAGGGCACGCAGTGGAATCTTACATTAGTCGGTGACTCTCCTGGAGGCTGTGCTCTAATTACTTCAGGCTTTTATGGGTGGGGCGAGACTTCATAAAGTTTCTTACTTGTGTGTGGGGGGGAAGTTCAGGAGGAATTTTACTTAAGATAATTTCATTAATTCAGTCATAAATCATGAATAAAGAAATTTAATTATCCTTGATAACCACAGTAAATAATATGCACACGATCGCTAATGAAACAGTCACTTGAAAATAATTTCAGCACTCACCGACTGATTAAAAGTTTCAAAACGTTTAAATTCACCTCACATTCTGATTCCGCAAAAGTAAAAAACAAAATTGTATTTCTGCAGTGGTGCACTTTTTTTTCAGGGCCAATATAAATGGGGTGATCGGCATATAATCACGGAGAAAGACACGCTTCATTCAAATCTAAATGCAATTTAATCTTTGAAAAAAGTGCCCATTTGATATTATTAATGATAGCACCAGCAATTATGTGAGAAGACAAAGGGGAATTCATCAACTCCTTGTTTGTCAAATTTCCAAGAAAATTACCTTCATTCACGCATAAGAAATGTTTCTGGCTCTACTCAGGGGACTCCAGGCTTTAACTAGGATATATAACATCGCACTTCCGCATAAAGATACTCTTTTCGTGGAGAGTATGCCGATGAGTTTTTCTCCACTCTTCTCCCAAACCCTGAAAAACTTTACCCTAAAAAATTAACCACCAATTCCTAATTGAACAAATGATCTCTCTACTGTCACTCAATTCCCCTCATATCTACTACCTAATTTCACGGTTCTTCCTCGGTTTGGGGTTAAGGTGGTAGAAGAGACTCAATAGTCTCAATCTTGCCCCCAAAATAAGGATTACTACCTATCCATTGTCACGTATCTTTCTATTATTTTCGATTATTAGCTATTCAACTATTTCATTTTAATATGTTGTTCCAATTCATTGAAAGAACATTCTGCTTTATATCCAAAATCCATTTCTCTAAAACTTCAGTGATCATTTAAACAATGCTAACATGATCTGTTTACCAATGGGATTTGATTACTATTATTATTTCTTGAATTTGAAACAGATCAGGATTTCCAAAATTATAACTATTGATACATTCAATTTCAATTTGATAGAAGATTCTGAAAATTTTTCCATAATTTGAATGATCCCTTCTTCCATTATCTTTATTTTATATTTAAATTGGTCTGCACAACTCAATCTGCAGATTTAATTATGCCATGAAATCTCAGCCTAAAAATATGTACAGAGAGAACCTTAAATGTAAAATAATACTTGATTTCATAGGAATTTGAAATGAATATTAACATTTATTGTGTGTAAAATACAATAAAATTAGTAGTAGTATTTAGGGGAGGCGACTGACAGCCGAGGTCATTTGCACCATAAAGGATGTACGGGAAAGAATGAAGGGTGGAGAGAAACCTGGCGTCGGCATAAGCCCACTCTTAACGAAAGGCACCAAGGGGTCAAACAGCTTAACGTCCCATCCGACGGACAGCGTACTCACTCAAAGTGCCCTCCACAAAGCACCATAAGTAGGGATCGAGATACCTCTGAAAAATATTCAACACCGCCGGGATTATATTGTCAATTTTATTGTTCCCCTATCATTGAAAGTTATTTTGATCCTTCCATCAAATTTTGTGGATTGCAGGGTCGAACTTATTTCCAAGAAATAAAATCCATCTTGGGCATGTATCAAATTTGGGATAATTTAAAGAATCTTGTAAAGCTTCAAAATTTGAATTTTATACTACAGTACATTATGGCACTTTCATTCAGAGACGCATACGAGTATCTTGAGACTCAATCGTTATATTCGTCTAAAGAGTGTAGGAGGAAGGAGGAGCATAGCATGTCACCAAAGGAAGAGTAGATGTTGCATCCTTACCATTCTTCACTTGCTTCTTGACCTTTGCCTCGGAGAGGAACTCCATCTCGTCTTCGCTGAATTTGGGCTCCTGGAGTTCATTTCCAGTCCTGAGAACATTGGATTGGACCATTCAGAATTGATTAAATCTTAAATATACTCTTCAATAGAGATACTCTTCAACTTGAGTAATGAAACAAAATATTTCTCTTTGAAAAACATTTCTAGCTTTTACAGTTTCCAATTCTAATTTCTGGACGTTGGCTTAAAAGATTTTTCAAAATCAACTATTGCAAAATGGTATTCAGGTTCAAAGCATCGAGATTGAAAATAAATCTGTGAATGCAGTTTGATGCTTCTTCCTCAACTTAGTGAGCCCAACTCAGTATTTTTGTGGTTAAAAGAGAAGAAAAATGACTCCGGTTGAACAAGATATGACGAGTTGAGAATAATGGCTAATATTTTTAAGATTTTCTTATTAGTACTTCTGTAACTGCTGTTAAATGAAGAAGTTGTCGCAGTATCCCAGGACGTATTACTGCTGTTGTGTTCGTACTGAATTGTTTTCATCCCTCAATATATCCTTCTTAAAGAGTTTCTCTGAAGATATACTTGCATTCCCGTACATATTCACTCTATTAAATTGAACTAGCAGTACAAGCAGCAAACACTGAACAACTTATCCTGGTTGTACCCATATAAATCAAACAGTTATGACATTGGTTGATAATTTATAGCAATATATACTAATTAATTCAATGTTAAACTATGCAAAATAAGATGCATAATGAAAATGATTGTTTTCCAATGGAATGACCGCTTTTTGACCGGTGAATTACTTATTTTAAAAGTCACAAATTTTAATAAAAGTCTTCAAGTTACCATACTCTTACTGAATCTACAGACTAATGTTCGGCTATACGAAAAGTACAAACACATCAGTTTTAAAACAAGTCACAGAAGAGGTTCATTATCTAAATTCCAAAGTTTAAAACCCTGGACCTGCTTTCTGCTATCAAATTTTCATACGCATTCAGGAGAATTCCCGGAATATTGTTCATGACAATGATTAAAACCTGTTAAAAAAAAGGTGGCCGTCAAGATATCGTGTCAAAATTTCCACCATTACTGAAAAGCCAATAACAATTTTGATTCAAGAAGTAATACTTCAATTCGAAATTTGGCCGCAAGAGAGGAAGATTTTAGCTAGAAAAGATATGGACACAAACCAACATTAATAATTAAGTCACTGATTGTATTTATAATCCAGACGGTTTAAAATTATTGTTAAGTCAATCATTCAAAGATTGCAAAAAAGTTGTACAGCCAATGAAGTACCATGTCCTAGTTGAGAAGACTAGGTTTTGCAACTTATCAATTTCAAATTTTTCTTTAGTCTTTGACCATAAAAAGGATTATCACACACACTTAACAGCTCACAAAAATGGCACAGCAAGAAAAAAATATACATGGGAACTTATTCAAATATTTTACCTAATGAATGCATCATCATGCGTGAGCTGGGTGCCATGGTGAACAAACTAGTCAATTGGAAAGCATTACATGGATAGCATCTTCTATAGGGCACATGGGTAACGTGCGATCAAATTTGAATATTTTCTAAATGATGCATTAAGCAATAAATATTTCACAATCAATTATCACCAATAGTAAGCGGTAAACAATTACATCAGTGGCTAGTGTTATTAGAAAACATATTATGAAAAATAAGATTCTCATATTTTCTGATATACTACCTTGATCAAAAAGTTCCCGGAATAACCACCGTGTGGCGCTCCCATCGTTCCGATTTGAGTTCTGTTTTTTTGTTAAATTGGTACATCTGTTGTTGATATTCCCTTTAAATCTTAGTGTCATAACTTGACATTTGCAAAAGTTACGGTCGGTTTTCGGTATGTCCATCAGTGCTTCCTGCGATTTTTCCATTACTTCCTCTCGGCTGCTAAAACGCGTTCCCCGTAATGGTTTTTTAACTCGATTGAACAGAAAGAAGTCACAGGGAGCCAAATCAGGTGAATTCGGTGGCTGTTGGATGGTATTTGTTGCATTTTTCGTCAAAAAATTACGAATAATGATAGCACTGTGCGACGGTGCGTTATCATGGTGCAAAATCCACGAGTTTTCTGCCCACATTTCTGGTCTCTTTCGGCGAATTGCTTCACGCAAACGTCTCATAACGCCCAAATAATACTCTTTGTTTACTGTCTGGCCTTCTGGCAAAAATTCATGATGCACTACACCGTTGTAATCCATGAAAACCGTCAGCATTGCCTTCTTTTTTGACTGAAAACGACGTGGTTTTTTTGGTCTCGGCTCATTTGGTGAACGCCATTCGCTTGCCTGATGTCTGGATTGCGTGTCGTACTCATAAACCCACGTCTCGTCTCCAGTAATGATCCTTTTGATGAATGTGCGATCGGATTCAGCCTCGCAAATCATGTCTTTTGCGACGTCAACACGGTCTCTTTTTTGCATGAAATTGAGGTCTTTTGGCACCAACTTTGCTGCTACACGACGGAAACCCAAATCATTAACCACAATGTCTTGGGCGGATCCATAGGCAATGTTCAAGTCCTCCGCTATTTCTCTGATGGTTAATTTGCGGTTATTGACCAACATTTCTTTTACTTTATCAATTTTTTCACCGACTTTCGATGTCGATGGTCTGCCACTGCGTTCATCATCTTCGATTGACTCACGACCACTTCTGAACCGCTCGTGCCACTGGTAAACGACCGTTTTTTTTAGAGAATCGTTGCCGAAACACTTTTCCAACATTTCCAACGTCCGTGCGCCACTAAATCCGTTTTTTACGCAAAATTTAATACAAGTTCGTTGTTGCAAATTTAAATCCATTTCTGAAATTGTAAAAAATCGCCAACACACACAGAGATAGATGTACTCTTGGCTACGTAACTTTTGCAAATGTCAAGTTATGACACTAAGATTTAAAGGGAATATCAACAACAGATGTACCAATTTAACAAAAAAAACAGAACTCAAATCGGAACGATGGGAGCGCCACACGGTGGTTATTCCGGGAACTTTTTGTTCAAGGTAGTAACTCGTGCAATGTGATTTGCAATGTGAATGATTAAGTCATGGAAATGCAACTCTAATCATCGTGTCACTTCAAGCGCTACGTGAGCAGCAAACCTTTTTAACTGGTCAAAGGAGAAGTGAGTACTGCTTGCAAGTTGTTCTTAACTTCCATGCCCAAAAGGGCATAAAAATTTCAAAATGAAAACTTTCACACCGACACAAAGCAATTACATCTGTCCCAAGAGCAAAAATACAGTGAGACCTAATGACAGAAATTAAGACCGCGGATGTCACCATGATATTGTTGGACACTTCCAAGAGATGCGGGTAACCAATTGATGGAATCCATTATCACCTTCCACACAAGTTCATTCATTTCAAACCATTCATTTTGTTTTTGGCAGATGCAACCATAAGTGTGACCAGAGCAGAGAGATTATTGCTTTCAATTTGCTTCAAATGTCACATGGGGAAAATATGCAACACATTGTGAATGAAAAAAAATCATTTACATTAACCTATATCACTTGTTTCGCGAAGTAACACAATGATCGATAATACCCTTTTCTGCTTGATTTATTGTTTAACTCCCAACATGAGGATCTCAACACAAGTCGAGAAAAATGAAGATTTTTGCCTTTTTTCCCCTAATAAGGGAGTTCTATTTTTTTGGTGTTGATAACAACGGAACTTGGCTAATCACTTAAGGTAAACATAAAGTCATATATCAAAGCCCAAAATTGAATGCTGCTAAATATTGAATTTTACTAAATGATTAATGACTTTTCTTGCAATATTTCATATTTAGTCCTAATTGCATAATCTATATTAATTTATTTCAAAACATTTACGCCTATCAATTAACCTGCACTACTTGAAACTTTCTAATTAATCATTCGATCATATATAAAATAACTAATCAATTTTGGAGAATACTACTAAATACTTGAAATGAATGACTATTCACTTATGTGGAACACACTGATTATGCCAAAATACCGTGGTAAAATTGTCTAACAATAATTTTAAACAGATTTGAATGATAAAATTCTATTGTAAAACCGTCTAAATTTTGCAATAAATTTTTTTTCATTCAAATTATGTTTCAAATTATTGCACAATTGTAAAGATGATTGAAATTTGTTCAAGTTGCTGCAGCTGCAAACATACCAATATCGCTGATTACTACCGAAGAACTGTCATTACCTCAGCTTCATGGCGGAGAGATGTTTCCAATCACCTCGGCTCAAATGCAATACACAACTCATAATGATGCAGTGGATGTGAAGTGAAATAATTTGCAGAAGGCATTTTAAAAGCACTCGCCACACTGGGCAAAGAACCTAAAAATATTATTATTCACAAACAAACAAGGACACAAGATTGATGAAAGACTACTTTTAATTAAGCCTAATAGTCAATTCTTCAGAATGAAAACAAATTTAGGAAAGTGAATGCACGGTTAGACATACGACTGCTGCCAGTTGGAATTGGCAAGTGTATGCTAACTATTAGGTTGTGTCCTGCATATTATTAAACCTGAGAATGAGTAGCTAATACAAAAATACTCTTTTTTTAACTCCAAAATTGTGAAGGATTAAGATTTCATCCTGAGGCCTACATCCCATCTCATAATAATTTCCAAATTCCTGCATCTATTTTATCATGAACTGTTACACAGAGCTCAAGAATACTGATGAAAGCATCATTGATAAATGATATAAAAGAAAAGCTGAAGATATTAGATGCATAACAAAGTTTTAAACTTGAGCAGATGTGAAATTACGGCACATGAGCGATTGCAACTACCTCTGGAGGCTGGGGCGCAAACCGTGTTTTGGCAAAGATCGGCTATAATCTGACCTGGAAAAAATTGGAACAACTGGGAGTCAGATGAGGAGGACTCGGGGACAAGTAAACAAACACAAGTGCAACTACCAGAGTAACTAAATACCAAAAATTAGGCTACTCTAAAGATGTGACTACAATGCACAAAACAATTCAGAGTGAAGCTAATGAAAAAAAATCCTGGAACTTCCATATCAATGATTACACATTGCAGCTTAACTTTTATTTTTAACTTCTGACATTAGTAGCAATTAAAAATGCTGCTATTACCATGGCAAATTAATTTCAATCTATTTCAATACACCTGGCAAAGACTACTGTAACATGTAAAGTCTACTGTCATCACATATTCATTGGTCAACACAATGACATTTGAAAATGGTGATAAAATTAAGGGAGGCCCAATTACCTAACTGCTGTCCTGCATTTGAACACCAAACATATGAAACCCTCTCAAACACTAAAAATATTCTTTTAAGTGCCACATTAAGGAGTTCTAATTATTACAACAAGCCCGACAGGCTGATTGGATCACGTTAAGATCAAGCATATTCTTAATAAAAAGATAATGGGCCTTTACTTGATTTCTAAGCATAAAAATAAATGCCCGCGCCAAATACTCAATAGATTTATATCATCTACAACCCAGTTATTTCCCAACAACAAGGCAACAAACACATTCATATGTAAGTAAAACTTGCAGAATTTATTGATACAAAGGAAATTGCAAAGAATAAATCATTTGCATCGAATATTTTAAATGCAAATCTCTAACAATTGTGTATAAAAACCACTGGTGACTGAGCTTAAGTTATTTTAACAGCAGTTTCAGAGATTTCCATGAACTGAAGGTGGACCATTCTGAAAATTCACTCTCAATTGAATTAGGTTCCTTACTAATTAAAATTAATCTAAATGTGACCTTAAAATACAAGCTTGAAACTTAAATAGTACAGAAGATATATACTGAAGCCGTTGAGTACAGCAACATTTGGCAGCAATATTATTTACAAAGCCAAATAAGATCCATATTAATACTGTATACATATGATGACAATGAAATACAATATGTTAAAAATCTAACTAAAATGGGATGTATTTAAATTAATTTAGAGCAAATGATGATAGAAGGGTTATATGATGGTATATTAACTTAAATACTCTTATTAAATAAAATGCCTAGATTTCTAGATTCAGGAAAGTATGAAGTAGCATAAATTGAGAAACTGAAGCCCTTTTACGCACAATGGAGGCCATTCCTAAGATCCTAATTTAATATTTCGTTAAATTATAGATTTAATCATTCTCAATGGAAGGTCACATTTAATTCTCCATGGACCTTGCTCAAAAATATTTCTTTTGCTGTGCCATGAGTAAGGAAACAGCATTCCATTCCAAAAAATTCTTACACTGTTCTAATATCCAATTAATTCATAGAGTTATTCTCAGATTCAATTAATTCACATACTTTACACAATTGGAACACAGAACATATAAAAACAAGGGTTCACTTCAATTGGTGCTGCATCAATTATTTCAATATAATTATACTTTAATCCTGAGGAGAGAGCAAATTTATCACCAAACTAGCAAGTATTGAATTCAGCTGTACTCAATTTTCCATTGAAACAGGGCGTGTTATTGTCAGAAAAATAAAACATTCATTCTCAGTGAAGTCAGGATTGACCTGAAGTCAAGGATTACTGCATACATTTTTATTAAGTTGACTTACATGGCACTTGGTATGATAAATATAATCATTCTAGATTTAAAGTTTTATGAAAGGTATTTGTGTTTTTGTAGGAGTTTGCAGGAATAGGCTGAAATGACCTCACAAATATTCAATGAACCCGGAAAACTACTTTTAAATATTGATTCACTATTTCATCAATCATTTTGGAGGTAGAGTATTAAATATTTTCAAAATGTGAGTTGAAAAAACTAAGCTGACACACATTCAAGGGGATTCGTAGGCTATATTTATTGTGCACACTTTTATTTTTTTATGAAAAAACCAAAACCATCATTTGAATAGTTATCAGATGACTACCTAGGACATAATTAGAGATTTAATATCCATAAATAGAAGCATAGGTCTAAAATGCACTTAGGTAAATCATCAAGATTAACTACACTCCATCTGACATACATATAGCCCTCTGGGATTTTTCAACAGGCAAAAACTTTAGCCAAACAATACCATGATTCCACCATGTATTTTTTTTTTAATTCATTACATTAAAAGAAGAACATAATTAATGAACTTCCTTGGGTAAGAGGAGGATACAAAGGTTCAAAAGAGCCCAGAGGGCTTTATTCAGTGGACAAAGTATAGTTATTACTGTGGGAACACTGTAAAACTTACAGCTGCTGCTTGCGTGGCTTCTTGCGTGGGCTCATCTCCACCACGACTTGCGCAGGAGGGGGAGCCGGAATGAATGGCCTGGCCTGCGCACCGACCCCACTCATGGCACTGTCTGTTGGCGGGTGCATGTCATCCATGGGCTCTGATTTAATCAGAGTCGCTGATGATCCTGGAACCGGCGGTGCCAATAACTGAGGCGGTAGGGAATCCTCACCTACATCTGTAAAATGGAAGAGAAACCGCACACATTACAGTGAGTTAAGCGCACTTGGAATATGCTTCCCAGACAATAACTTGTATCCAGGTGAGACCATTTATTAAAAAGGAACAGCTAGGGTGACAGGAATGGGGCGGAATGCAGAGGGGAACCCTGTGCAGGGGATGCATTGTGTGCTCTTCACAAATGCATTTAAGTTTTACAATTTCTACAGTGCAATTCCATTGTATTTGCAACATTTTTGCCGGGTATAGTGCAGACTTTTTTTGGGTCCAAAGTCTGAAGAAGAAGTCAGCATGATAGGTGGCTAAACTGTATTCCGACCAGTAGAAATACACCCCAGAAACATGAGAAACCATAAAACTCATCCTAAGCCACTTTGTAAACATGAGAGTATAATTACAATTTGTAAGAACAGAACCTGTTAAACCAAAATACTTAAAGATTAGAAAAATAGACTTACCAAAAAAGAGTGTTTTGCATGGTTTGGAAACTTAGTCATAGTCATTTGAGGTATGACGATTAGGAAGTGCAGAAGCTTTTGAGATGTGGATATATTAAGTAGTAGTAGTAGTTTTGAGGGGAGGCGACCGACAGCTAAGGTCATTTGCACCATAGGGGAAGGACAGGAAAGGATGAAGGGTGGAGAGAAACCCGGCGTCGGCATTAGCCTACTCTTTACGAAAGGCGCCAAGGGGTTAACAGCTTAACGTCCCATCCGACGGACGGCGTACTCACTCAAAGTGCCTTCCACAAAGCACCTCAAGTAGGGATCGAGATACCTCTGAAAAATATCCAACACCACCGGGATTTGAACCCGCGCCCTCTGGGTGGGAAGCCAGTACGTTAGCCCCCGCACCATCTCGATCCCCTGGATATATTAAGAGTTAATGGGATGCCGAAGATGGTTACGGAGGGGAGAATGGTGGGAAAGCAAGGTAGAGGGAGGAAAAGAAGAGGCATTTTGAACAGAATTAAGATAGGTGAGAAGTATGCAGAGCTAAAGAACGAGTTCTGGTGGTGTACATTATGGGCTTGACGTATAATTAGTACCATGTTTATCAGGGCTCATTGTAGGGGATGGTAGGAGTACTGCAGTGAAACTCTAAAGAAAGAGAAGCTACCCAACAAACCTGTGTGTAATCCTTAACAAATACAAGAAATTCACCGTAAAATAACCATTTGGAAGGTGTCACACATCTTAAAATGTAGGAGAAAATTTACACCACATTAAGGAGGAAATTCTGAAGCACACCTTGCATGAGAGGCAAGGGAAACGGAAGAGGAACTGATGGAGCATATGCCTTGCTGAGGGAGGCGTCTACAACCACTGTTAAAATGGTGATATGTGGAGCTTGATCATATACTGACTTATCCATTGACAGATTATATACTGACTTTCTACTGACTTATGTGATTAAAAATAACAGTTTCAGGTTTAACTTTGTGGAATTCCTTCTTTATTACGGTATAAAGAAACTTCACACTTCCACAAAAAAAATTTAATACTTCCCAACCATGGTTTCGCTACTGCGTATCATCACCAGGTAAAATACATCAACATTTTTTCAACTTATATAGTCTGGCTCCAAGAGGGGAGTGAGGGAGAGGAGAGGGGGTGAGGTAGGGGGAGTAAGGGAGAGGGGGTAAGTTGAGTTTAGGTGCAGCAACCTATTATTGGTCTACATCTACATCAATACCCTGCAAGCCACCAAAAAGGTGTGTGGCAGGGGGAATAGGAATGGTCTAGGGGGAGGGGGAGGGTATGAATTGGAAGGGTGAAAGAAAGAGAAAAAACAACTTTGCACTTCCACACACTTTTTTTAATATAACACGGCCATGGTTTCGACGCTGTGCGTCATCTTCAGGTACAATACAACAAAATTATTCAACTTATATAGCCAGGAGCCAGGTAGGGGAAGTCAGGGAGAGGGGTGGTAGCAATCATTGGTGGGTGAAGGGAAAGTGAGGGGGAACTAATGGATGCAGACGGTACAAAGGGGGGGTGGTTGTTTGCAACGGTTGACCCTCATTAACGGAGAGTCGGTGACTGTCACTGCCTTGGTGGGGGAGGGGATGGTGTGGGGAGGTATTCAAGAAATTAAGGAGAGGGGAACGCGAGAGGTAAAGGATATCTTTGACCACCTCAAGATTACCGGACTGAAGGGATTCCCAAATTTCCAACTCCTCCAGAGCGTTCAGCCGCCGACCTTTCGTTTCTGTGTGTAAAATGCCTGCTGTGAAATTGCTGGAATGATTGTAGTCTAAGAGGTAATTGGCGAATTGTGATCTGTTGTCTTTCTTCCTGAAGCATGAACGGTGTTCCTTAATCCTAATGTCGAAAGTCCTCCCAGTCCGTCTCCGATGTAGATGGCGTAGCAGTCCGTACAATTGAGTCTATAAACTCCGCTTTGTTGCATAACGTCAATTTTGTCTTTAGTGGAACCTATTAAAAGTTTTCAAAGTACGTGAATTGTAAAAAGCGGCTTTGATATTGTTTTTTGAGAGTATTTGTTGTGTCCTGAGTCCCGAGAGATGGCCAAGGAAAGGAATTCTTCGCCATTGGTGCTTGTCCGGTTTGGGTGTGTGATATATGGAATTCCGGGCTATTTGTGTTTGTTTTCTGTTGTACATGTTGTCAATCAATGTTTCAGGGTAACCGTTAAGCCTGAAACTGTTAGCTTTATGAATTGGAAGGTTACTGGCTCAAATTTGTTAAAGTTTATATTAATTAAATGATCATTAAATTAAGATCACAATGTAACACTCCACCATTCTTAGAAATAGCGGCGGAAAAAAAAAACAAAAAAAAGTTGATGTACGTTACCTGACGATGATGCACAGCATCGAAACCATGGCCGTGAAATATTAAATCATTATTGTGGAAGTTTTAAGTTTCTTTTTTACCCTTATCTGATTAAGATGAGTTTCTTCCTCTTAATACAAGGAAATGAGATGATAAAGACATTTAAAGGATGAGCAAATAAAAAAAATGAAGATATTTTCCAAGGCATTTTCAAACATCCTGATGAATATGCTACATATTCTCTCCCATGTGAAGAGAGGACATAAAATAACATTAAAAATTGTGTCCCCGGGCAATCCGGCCACACTGCCAAGGACTAACCAACTTCTCCGCCGGGAGATGATGTCGCAGAGATGGTTGTGGAGCCAGCAGAAGATGATGAAGATGAAGAGGATGAAGAGGATGTTGGAGATGATGATGTATGGTGATTGCCAGCACCATGGGATGGCGATGGAGGAGGAGAATGTGACGATGCCCCAAGTGACGCAAGGGAAGACGCTGCACTGGTTATCGCTGATGCACCAATCGTTGCTGCTGAAGAACTGATTGTTGACGACGATGCTGAAGTGAGAGCTGCCAGCGTGGGACCCAGATTTTTCTGGGCCTTCATCGGAGTCCTGAAAACATTCATCAATTAAGAGAGAGAGGATGTAACAAAACTAGTTTTGGGGATTCATTGGAAAGGACTAAAGAGTGTTTATGGAATATTATGCCAGTACATGCAATAAATATGTTGTAATAACATACTGAGAAACAACGTTTTTAAGGTTCAACAGAGAAAAATCGCCAGCTAAATGCTATATTTTGACAGAAAAAATTACCAATTACACCACCTAATTTCTAATGATTCCGCACACCACTTTTCTCACAAACACGCAGCCCTCCACTCCATTATCCACTGCCTCCCACACATCCCCCTTTCCCCCAAAAACTTCAAAATTGAACTCGTGAATATCACTAATATAGCTACCAACAATGGTTTCAACCCCAAACTAGTTGACACATTACTACGGAAAAAACAAAAAGCAATGGCCATAGAAAGCATTTTTGTATCACAGCCCGCAGTATCTAAAGATTTTAAGTGGTGCTCGATCCCGTTTCTGGGAGATCTTTCATATAGGATTTCCAAATGCCTACCCACCTCACTCAAAGCAGCCTTCTACCCACCCATAACCCTCTCCAAACTTCTAGCCAATGGAAAAGACACCCAGGATTGCCTTCTCAAATCAGGCATTTATAAACTGAAATGCGAGGATTGCAACAGCGTTTATGTCGGTCAGACCGGCAGGAATATCAAGTTACGATTCAAGGAACACGCTAGGTGTCACAAAAATCAGAATAACAACTCTCTCTTCGCCAAGCATTTACTAGAATTCGACCACAGCAGGGACTTTGTCCCAGAGATATTACACACGCTCCCAAAAGGATTAAAAATGGACGCTCTCGAGCAATTAGAGATTAGAAGGCACTTGGTAAACCCCAACACGACCCTTTGTAATGAGCAATTGTTCCCATACCCCTCCCCACTCCTCTCAGAAACACTAGCCTGGAAATGGTCAAAACAATCCATCAACGCACCTGCGAGCCCCCACCCCCCTCAAATCCTTCCAAACCTCCCCGCCCCCACTCTGTCCTGAGGGTATATATGCTTGCTCTGTCTGTTTTGCAAATTTGTACCTGATGATGCCGCAAGTCGGTGAAACGCGTTGTACCGTATAATAAAATCTGTGGAAAAGTACGAGTCTTTCTTTTTAGTATGGATACCAATTACACCTTTGGGAAATGCAAACCATACAGCATGCTTGCATTAAAAAAATTATACTTTGGATAAATAGACGTAGAGATTTATGGAGAAACAAGGTTTGCATTAAAAGTAATGGGAAAAATTTAGGAAAAATCATTTCAGATATTCTACAATGTTTCAAAATTCTTCAAAGTTCATCCCTTCAGCATCAACACATTTTTGCCCGCGGCTTTTCCATGATTCGAAGGCTCCCTGGAAGGTGGTTTCCAGAAGGTCTTTAAGGGTACGCATAGAAGCTTCTTTGATGGCACTAAGGGTCCCATGGTAGCATCCTTTGAGGGAGGATTTTACTTTTGGGAATAGTCTACTGGTGCCAAGTTGGGACCGTGAGGGTGTTTTGGAATTGTTAAAATGCGATTTTTCTTTTGCCACTTTTGGTCGTCCGTCAAGACCTTTGGGACAAGTTTAGAGCAGATCTTTTACATCCCCAAATGTTCAGAGATAATGGTGTGTACTTTCATCTTATCAATGCTAATACTATCTGCAATCATGCACACACTTAAATCAACGGCCATCCAGTGCAGGGCTTGCCCTTCACAGAATTTCTGCCGCCTTTGAAGAGCTTGTGTCACCTGCCCAACTGCTTAGAATCATGCCCAATGTCTCCATACCTCTTTTCCCCAGTCTAACACAACATTTGATGGAGTACTTCAGTTCAATTGTTTTCAGCGCTTGCACAGAGTGACTTGACACGGGTTCACTAGAGACATGATCTAGCCTGAAATTTATGCTTGCAGGTGGTGATTGGCGGTTGGCATGTGTTGAAGGTATGACCCTACAACATCACTGAGCCTGCATGGTGCAGGTGTGTGGCATTCCTACAGTCATGTCAAGAACAAAATATTTCCTATACTTTTTAAACAACCCTTGTACATTTATTGCCACTCAATGGTCTCAGCCTCAAATTAGTGAACACTCAGGCAGTCATTGCCGATTATTTGAACAATACAGGGTTCGTCCGGAAAATAAGTGTACTGAGCTCAGGAAAAAAAATTTATTACACTTTTAAATATCTTAAGCTAATATTCCTCAAAATAGGACCCTTGTGAGTCGATACACTTGTTCCAGCGGCGTTCCCATTCCTGGAACGTTCCCGCAAAGGCATCATCGGGAACCTCTCGAAGACTCATCGTCGACCTCTTCTCTGCCCTCCACGAACATCTTGTGCCACCGAAAGATCATGTTTCTGGACATTGCTGACTCCCCGTAAGCCTGGTTAATCATACCGACAGTTTCGGTAGACGATTTCCCAAGCTTTACCGCAAATTTGATGGAATAACGCTGCTCCAAAAACTTCGGCATCGCATTCCGTGACGTGGGTCGAGCGTGGAGGTTCGCGTTGACGGAGCTCCTCACTACACCACAGCTCAAAGCCGACTGCCTTTTTCAGCGTCGCTTGCCAACATACCCCCCTCCAATCGCAGCCCATCAGAGCGGTGCTGGGCACGCCGCTCCAGGCGCGCCCAGCCCAGGAGTCAGTACACTTATTTTCCGGACGAACCCTGTATGAGCTTGAATGGAAATTTCCATTAGGAGCAAAGAGTACCTTCTTTCTTACAAATTTTCATCTCGTGTCCAGCGATTATTTGTTTATTTATTTGGCCCAAGCCCAAAAACAGCACTTTTTTGGCCTTTTACATCGAACAAATAATAATGATAACAATGGACATGATTACGGACACCCAAGCCCTAGGTGGAGGAAAATCCACCCACGCGGGAATCGAACCTGTGACCCCTTTGGTTGGCAGACGAGGACGTTACCCTGCCGCCACCAGGGCTGGCAAAAAGGACCAAATTGATAAAGATATTATGAGAAGATAGCATCAGCAAGTATTTTACAAAGAGGAAAAAGTTGATGATAAGAACCATGAGTACACTGTATAAATTAATTCAAGGTCTGATGAAGAACCAACGGAAGGTTTAGTTAAGGAGTGTCGTGTTCAACCTTAAAAAAATTTGGTCTATTTGGAAGGGGGATGATTCTATTGAAAGATTGAATAGATTGAGAACATAGAGAAAATAATAATATGGACAGAGAGGAAGACAAATGAAAAACGTACCAGGAAGGTTGACATAAGAGAGATGGACATGGTTAAGTTTCATAGAACAGAGTTCACGGGAAGTTGCCTGGTATAATGGTGTGGAAAACAGTAAGAGGATAGCTAAATGGCATTTGAGAGGTAGGCACCATTTGGAGATGAAGAATGCAACAGTGTAAATTACAAGGCGATTTATAAGACGTACATTGATTTGTGATTGCTCAGTTCTTTGAAAGATGATACCATTCAACATTTTTCGGGGTTCATCTAACCCCTAACCAATATGGACTAAAACAAATAAGGATTTGGACAATTTAATCAAGGACCCTTAAATTGAAAAGTTCCCCACCAAAAGTATAAACTGTCGAAAGAACCTTTACGAAAAATCACTCACCCATCGCAATCCCTTTTCCTTAAGATGCTCGGTCGTGGTGAAGAATTTGGTTTGATGGGTGATGCCTGGACAGATACAATGGATGCAGGGGGTGTAGGAGGCGGTGCTAGAGTGGTAATTGGGTGCTTTGGCTGCAAAGACGAGGAGCCACTGAAGTGAGCACCAACAATGCCATTTCCAGTACCAGCAACTTCAACGAACTGCTCCTCCGAGAGGAAGGGCTGGGCCCCTGATGCACTCCTTGTTGAGTCAACCACCATCACAGGATTGAAGCGCACTGGCCCGGAACCTGTCGTCATTATGCCTGCGAAGATGGGAAAAGGGATTTTGTTAATAAGAAAACATTAGACATTTGAGCAATGCCAGAGCCTATCTTAACATCCTACTTATTTTATGCACCAAACCAAATCAAAAGATGATAATTCAGAAAAAGATGACTAAAACAAATACCAACTTTCATTGAGTAGCTTCACGTGTGATGTGGTGGAAGTCAAAATGAATAACTGATAGTACCACTTTCCCACTGGAAAAGTGCTAAGATCAGCTATTCATTACGTTTGACTTCCACCGCATGGAAAAGGGCTAAGATCAGTTATTCATCGGTGGAACCACTTTCATCCTCAAAGTTTGCTTCATAGTAAAAAGTGAGGTAAAGCAATCATAATGAATTGTTTTCATGGGAAAAAGTATCACTGATAGGGTATTCCTTAGATGCTAGATCATAGCAGCAAAGGACATTTAAGAATTCATTAACTTCAATTCACCACTCCCAAATGTAATAATATGGATGTAATCCTGAAAACTGATGTTTTTTGGACAGCAGAAGGGTTTGCCTCGATTTTTTAGCGATATATAAGAGCCCAGAATCAACTCAGTCCAGTGGTAATTGTATGGATAAATATGAGAGGGGCAGGACAAAGGGAAATCAGAAAAGGGATATCAGAAAGGAGAATGGAAACACAAATGGAAATGGCATGCTCAAAAATTAAGCAGGGATATAATGCTTTCGGTTCTTCTGAAAAGGGCAATTCAGATACAACAAAAACAACAAATGGATAAAAGAAGAATCTGAACTCAAAATTTATCCCCAAACAAAGACCGCTGATTGGATATTTTGTATTCAGGAAAAAAAGAAAAGTATTTGGATTGGATTGAATTTTGGATTCGACCAATTTATGCCTATTAACCTCTTCATAATGGCAAACAACCACGTAAATGCTGAATTAGCAAAGAAAAACTCACCATGGACTTGATGTGTGGTCAGCCCAGGCTGTCCAACCGGCCTGATTGTTGTGATTGATGCAGGGGATGCTGGTGCAACTGCCACGACTGACGATGGCGCAGATGGTGCCACTGATGATGATGAAATGACAGCAGCCGGGACTGCCTGGATCGGTACAAATGACGAGCCGGCATTCCCAGGGAGGGTGGCCATGGCTGAATTTGCCCCGCTGCCCCCTGTTCCCGAGAATGGCCTCGCCACGCCCACCGTGTATCCACTCGCCCCGTAGTAGTATCTGGTGGTCGGGAGGGCGTACGTGGCGGCTGTGTTGGTTGAGGTCGCCACGGTGATTGTCGTCGATGGGTTGGTCGCCGACGGAGCCGTTGATGAGAGAGTGGATGGTGGGGATGGGGACGTCGTGAGCTGCTGTGGCTGGACCACCGTGGCTGGACTACTCCCCGCCACCACCTGAGATCTCTCCCCCCGAGCAACCGTCGTGATTTGCGGAGCTGTGAGTAATTAAAGATCAAAGGAAGGAAGCTTGAATACGATTCAGACACGTACCCAGGTTTTGAGTCTAGTTTTTTGAGAACCAAGTCTCGGCAAAACATTGTGGTATGCATATGTTTTGGTTGGTAGAACAAAAAAAATCCAAAAGTTATCATTTTGGAATCCAATTATGCAGTAAAGTTGACCTGGCTTCCTAATAGAAAATGTGTTCAATATTAGCTCAATCAGTTACCATATATCTTGGCGTATAAATCACATTTTTTAAAAGATTGCTAGGGAATATTTAAACAATCAACAATCAACAATCAACACACAAAATAACTCGGCAACTTGGTGATTTTCATCTTACTTCTGCACTCAAATCTGAGTTAATTGTGAATTTTACATAACGAGCATTATTTTTTTTTTTTAAGACATCAACATGCATTTTAGAGAAGTTGGGTATGAAATGGCATTTCTCTGGCTTCTTAAGACCATTTCACAATGATGCCTATCTCAATTACTGAAATCAGGGTACCCAATAATTGATGCCAACTTGATGCCGAGTCTTGGATGAATCCTTTCATACGATCCAACTCTCCTTTCAACTTTTGCTCAAGTGCAACTGCTTTCGCTAACTGCTTTCATCAATGCCAGTGTTTATGCGTGAATTTCAAACAAGCATTTAGATTCAGATTGAGCAATCACTCATCTGGTTCCATTCATAGCATTGGTGAGAACATGACTTTTGGTATGAGGGGTTATGGAAATTGGCAAACGTTTATAATCCTAAAAACAAAACAATAGACATCTGGGAAGGAATTGCATTCGCAGGAGAAACTTAAGGAATGGTACTGGAGTTTTGTTGATGCTGCAAAATGAGCTGCTGAATATAAGGCATTGGCAGTTATGGAAATTATTTGCGATTGCTTGCTAATTGTAAAATGGTTGATATCCCGTTCGGTCCCTCTTGTTCAAGACCACATTTTTACCAGCAGGCCACAAAAAAATAAATGCAAATTCCACTGCATTTCATTGATTATCCCTTGAAATGATATCCCTACCAATCAGTGATTGGCAGTTGGATTCAAGAATCAGTAAGATCATACATATCGCACATATTTCTATTTTCAGTATTCGATATTGACTCAACTCATTTCTTGAATATGATTTAGCACTTTTCATGTTGAAATTATAAGTATGCAAAATTTGGTACCATTATCAGTATTGAAATAAGCATCTTGTGAATCAGTCTTAAAGACTTTGACACAATTAGAAAATATTTTCCTAGTAAAGCCCTACAAGTAAGAATTTTATTCACTTATGACTTCCACCATGAATCAGCTCTTTTCCATTTTAAAAAAGATAAGTTACCAAAGAACAATTCAATGATTTCAGCAACTGGGACTTCTTTGATGGACCATCATACGAACACAACAACATGTAACGCGAGTGTATATGATTTAACATGCATTAGCGTGCAAAAAAACATGATATCGACTTATATGCCATGACATATGGTTATGATTTATGTATCTATACCCTCACGGGTTGGAGCATATGCAAGACAGGTGATATTATTTGTTTGCAGGATGTGTTTGTAGCTGGGAAGACAAAGGGATGAGGGAGAGGAGGAGACAGGCTGGACGTAAACACAGGTTCAACATTAGCCTACTGTCAGGGGAAGATGTGCCAATGGGACCAAAGTTTTACGTCCCATCTGACGGATGGTGTCCAGCTCCTGAAGTACTCTCCACCCAAGTAGGGACTGGACCACCAATGAAAAATCCATCACCTCCAGGTATTGAACCCGGGCCATCGGCATGGGAAGCCGGTACACTCAACACCACCAATCCGATCATCAAGAGGGGAAAGGTTTGGAGTTTAACCTAAAAATATGGAATTGTAACAAGTATTATCTTCTTGTTCAGAGAAAAAATACCCACATGACACACAAAAACAACGCCATGCAGTATTGTACTGAAAATCAGGAAGATGATCTTTTGGTGACAGATTCGGGGTGAGATATGGTGGAGTAAGTCATTTTCAAAAAGGGCCTATGGTGGGGGTAAGTCATTTTCAACAAGGGTCTGCATATATAGAGAATGGAGTGACCTTGTTAAAAAGAGACGTTTCAGGCGTGATATGGTGGAACATCATGATTAATTAAAAATAGCAATTTTCCACAAAAATAAAATTTACACCCCCCTCCATTCGGCCACGACACGCTCTCCGGACTCCTAGGGTCTTTGCACCTTCTCTTCCCCAACCCTCTTCCCCCCCCCCACTCACATAGTCACCCATGCTGCCTTCTACCTTCCCCCCTCTTCCCCTCCACCCTCCCCTTACTTGCCTTTAATCATATATATACTGGACTCTGAGGTTTAACTATCACCTGATGATGATGTAGTAACATTGAAACCGGTCGCATTAAATTTTATTTTTGTGGAAAATTGCTATTTTTAATTAGTGACCTTGTTACACTCTTGAAACCTTGCAAATTCATGTAGCATCTGAAGTCAAGTAGCTTAATGATACATGGTGGCCAATTGTTTTCTCGCAATATTGGAAACCCTTCCCAATTTTCTCCTTTTCTGATTCCTCGAGGAGTCTGATGAAGTATTTTCTAAAAGTGGATAATCCCAAATCAATTAGAACACAAATGATGACTCAGAAGTCTCCACTACTATTAGGGTTGCCTCTGATTTTATTAGCCGTGATTTTTGCAATTATTCCAGTCCAAAAAATCATGTTTTTCTACAACTATCCCATCAAACTCAACTTGAAAGTCCCATGAATTCATTGCTTCCGAGTATTAAAAATGTAAATATTTCACATGCATCATACTATATAATCAACCAATCCATCACATCAATATGAAATGGTTAATTTTGACCAATTGTGTTTCAATAATTTTGGAAGAAATATTTAATGTGCACTTCAGAAAAGAAGTAATTAAAGAGTGAATTTCCTCTCATGTTTCCAGAAATATTACTAAGTTTCTCTTCCCGAAACCCCTCGCGGGTTTTTTGAACCATACCCACTCCAAAGATAAAAAGATGAAAAATGTAGAACATTTTTTCCAATATTTTCTGAATTATTCCCACATTCCATTCCCACTGTAAAAAAATCAGAATTTTCCAGACAGGTACCAAGATGCGGGCTCTGGCTAGTATTTCATCTTGAGTCAAGGGTTGGATGCATTATGGCTTACAGCTAACACATTGCGATGTTACACGTATAATGCCAACATCAATCTCACTGGTAATTCCCAACTTCCAAATTTATCATCCCTGTTCAGGATCAGGTCAAATTCCTGATTTTTTGAAAAATTCACTTTTCCCCCATATCAAACGAAAATGTTTGACAAGAATAGTAATACCTGACATTTTACCCATTTATCCTTAACTGAATGGCCACCCTGTATCATTTAAGTGCTCACAATCCCTTCAGACAAAACAACAACTCACTAAATTGAGGTCTGATTATTACAAATGCCAATTTCATAATCACCACAGTTAGCTAATTCCTGTCACTTTCTCAACAGCATAGCCATCACGTGAGCATTTTATACGACAGATACAAGAATTATCAACCAGGTCACAATTAATAATTATTTATCGTGAATTTATCATTTGATATAGAATGCATTGCCACTTAAGATGGAAAGTTTGTCCACAAGGGGGGGTCTTCAACAGGGCTGGTCTGTTGCACTGACCCACATACGAGGGTCATCCGGAAAGTAGTACCCGTTCGTGCCGCATGAAGTGCTGACGACGCGAGTAGCCGCTGGACGAGGTCAGATAGCTTCAGTGGCTTGTCTGCCTTCTCTGAGCCAAGTTGCGTGACGCTAGCATTGCCTGTGTTGTTTCTGTGATTGTTTACAATGTTTAAAAAAATTGAGAACGCCGCCAGTTGTGAAGTGAGGGCAGTGATTAAATTCCTCAATGCAAGAAACGTTCGCCCATGTGATATTCATCGCCAATTAAAGGAGGTGTATGGAGACAATGTAATGGACGAGTCGTCTGTTCGGCGGTGGTGTCGCAACTTCAACATGGGGAGGGGGAACACACACGACGATGAGCGTTCGGGGAGACCGTCTGTCATTACAGACCAACTGGTGAGCTCAGTTGACGAATTCGTGAGGAACGATCGGCGCGTCACAATTGATGACATCTGTGAGCATTTTCCCAATGTTTCTCGAACAATTGTTCATGAAATTGTTAAACACCATCTGCATTATGCAAAAATTTGTGCAAGATGGGTCCCTCGCGTATCTCAATGAGCTGGCGGCGAAGGACTATGCAGCAGGAATACAGAAACTTGTCACACGTTATGACAAATGCCTTAATTTGCTTGGAGATTATGTTGAGAAGTAGTTTAAAGTATCCTCTTTCAAATAAAATTTTTTATGTTTGTTAATATTTACTTTTGTGTCTTTATTTCACGAACGGGTACTACTTTCCGGATGACCCTCGTATTACCTGCCGGCCACATTTTGATTTTTCATTGCTATTATGAGCAGACAGGGAAGTAGTTCATTTGCTCATTGCTGCTAATTGGAAGTAGTGCACTGTGGATGTACTTTCTCTCTTTCCCTTTCCTGCACACCCTCAACACCCTTTCCTGTGGAAGAAGCATGCTATTCCCTGTCCATTAGTTCGTCATACTCTTCCCCCGTGCTGTCATGAGATATCTATTTCAATTTCTATGAATTCAGAGAGTGTGAAAACTCTCACACTAAGTACATTACTTACGTACCTTTGCTTAGGGTCATTGCCTGCCATATAATGGTCCATGTATTTCAGGGAATTCTGAAAATCTGGAAAATCTCATTTTCCTAAACTTGCAGCTTAAGGGGCCCACGCTTATCTTGAGTAGCATCGAATCTCAATTTTCCACCCTCATCATGAGTACTGGAAGGGTGCCTTTTAGCCAAGAGGAATACTGTAGTGTTTTACTTAAACGATTTCGTGGTAATATTATTTGCATCGAATGAAGAGACTGAAAAGTTTGTGGATAACATTTTTTCCAATCATTTCAGAAGCATGTGTTAGCAACGGAAGAGTTTCTGAAGACAAGGGCACATTAGTAACTCCCTCATGTACAAGCAAGGTATATACTCTGCCCTTTTTTTGACTCGTCCACCTCTGGTATAAAGGAAAACTGTGGCATTAGCAGGAATAGTCATAAGAGGGACTACTTTGAGTTACCATTCGATAGGTACTTGATAGAAACACGAGTAACGCAAGGGCATCTCTTATTATACCAAAATCCAAAAGTAAGTTACCTTTTGCAAATCTCAGTGGTACGGGGGTAAAGTCCTAGCCTGTCAATCCTGAGGTCATGGGTTCGATTCCCGGCTAAATGGATATTCCTCCACTTAGGGCTTGGATGCTTATGGTGGTCCTAGTTATTTCATGCTTATAGTCCAAATGTAAAGGGTCAAAACTAAACTATTTTAGAATTATTACTAAATAAATTAACAATCAAAATTACCCTACTTTGAACTTCATGGAGAATTTCTAACCCCATTTATTTTTTAAGCATGCAATGAGCATCAATCCATATACTAAGTTGCAGTTGCTGAGGAAGGGTTAAGGCACCACGGGTTTTGTCTGGTCAAATTGTATGTGTTGTCGACATGTATTCTGGATGGACTTTTTGTACGTGGAGCACATATCTGAACAATGACTCGGTGAAGTTTATCACAGATATGAGAGACTAGCAGTTTTATTAATATTAATTTCCCAAAACTGGTGATTGTTATGGTCACAAATGTTGACATACAATTATCTACATCTTTGCCTAAAATATTGATAAAAACTTATATTAAAAGCTTCTATTAATATACACACAAATCATATACCTAACAAACCCACATGAGCAATGTCAAAACATGAGCTTGTAACATTTCAGTTATTAGGACACTGACTACAGCATGATATTTTCATAAATACTTTTACCTAGTGTCAAACTAAGGTATTCGCTTCTTTAATGTCACCACATTCTGATTGATAATGAAAAAAAATTAGAGATATTAACATTGTCATAAAATATTGATTTCGTCTCGTTGGCGATATCTATTTTATGCTTTGAGTTAATCTAACCCAGGAGTGGACAATTAAAATTTGATTTCTGAACAGTACAGTGATCCCCATGCTCCCCACCTTCTACTGGACATTAAGCATTTTTTCAGGCAAGAATACTATATGTGGAACAATCCCACCTCATCTATTTTATATGAATTACTACTCATGCTATTCCTTGTAATATACTCTCCTGATTGGTCTAGTCTAGACTTGGGCAGATTTTTCTTCATCTGATTCCAGTTATTCTTTCATTATAATATTTTAAATGTCAATACTTTTATCTTCTCTTATATCAATATAAAAACTTAACTGCTATGCCCAGCTTTGCAGGACCAATTAATCCCTACAGCTGTAACTGCTTTTAAATCATATTAAGGACCTCTTTATTTATACGTGTAAGATGTGTTGTAATGTGTATGCAAAAATATAAATAATTATTAATAAATAATAGCTTTTATTAATATTCGCCATTATTCGGAAACACCGCTATCATAAAAAAACATCAAAGCATGTCATTTGATCGCTATTGCAGTACAGCTTTATGCAAAACATTCATAGCTTGGACATTTTTCTTTTAGAGTTATTTCTTAAAGAAATACTTCAAGACTATCAACTTTCTCGGTAGCAGTTGTACTAAGTAACATCGTATAAAGCATCTGCCCAGCTGTCAGTTTAATTCATAATATAATTACTATTATTACCAGTTATCTAATGGTTAAGTTATGTTTTTGATGGACACAAACTATGAAACAGTACAGCAACAATTAGCTTGTCTCTCATAAAAAAACACAATCCAACATCACAACAAAGCCCCTCTATCTCTGCAAACTTCCTTCCTCCATTCTGTTCCAACATCCTTATACTATTCCTGCCTCTTCCTTGTTTGTCTGAATCATAATATACATGTGTACATGATTAAATAGCTAGCAAAAGAATTTTTAGCTGGTTTTATTGCTGCTGATCCTCCACATTGAACAAATTGAAATTATATCTGAAATCTTATTAAAATCAATCATATGCTGAAAAAATATTCTTTAAAAAAAAAATAAGTTTTTTTTTCTAAAAAATTTCCTGAAAAGTATAAATCAAAATTGGATCCAGCCTGCGTTACTTTGTGCATTTTTACCCTATTTATGCAAAAATATAGAAGCCCTTACTCAGTACCGTCTTGGTGTGACGTGTACTCTAACAAACAAAGTAATTTTCAGATTTATATATTATCAGGATATCAATTATTTTTAAGCAAACACAATGGATTTGATTTAATTACAGGCCCCCTTAAGCTGCTTTTAATCATTTCGTCTAGCTGCTCAGGATCTTGTTGATCTATGCTGACATATCAATCAAAACGGTCACATTCTGTGATATTCAGAACTTAAATCACAATCCGTTGATGATCCATGCTGGCGCTGTAATCCAACTGAAACAGTTGAGTCCTACCGAAAACAAGCAAGCCACAAAAAGGATTCACGTTTAGAGAGGTGTACATATACACAGGCGAATGGAAAATATATGTTTGGACATGAAATATGTTAGCAATTTCAAGATTTCTATTTTGACTCAAATGTTGAATACCTAGTATATCAAATGACCACTGTGGGTAAAAATGCATGCCTCACTATCAACAATTTGACTTACACATGGTTAATAACTCAATAACTATGATATTCAACACCCACAGCAATGGCTATGCTATCTTCTAAGTCATAGGAATTTGCTTATTAGCAATTCCAAAATCACCATTGATAATGGTTAAGAGTTAAATATGGTGAGTGATTTTTTTTTTAGGGTTAGTTACATTGTAATAACTTGTAATTGCGATTACAACAAATCAAGATTGTGCAAGGTATGCCTGTACACCCTCTGCCCATCAGTCAATCTACATTCACAAAGACAAGGTCCACCAATATTGTCAGAAACTTTCACATATCATCATTTTCAGAAAACATTGAGGCAAATTCTCCTTTGGCATGCAAAATTTTAAATTATGTCCTGTAACATTTGAAAAAATGTTTTGCTTTCAATAACCACATGCTCAGATTTGTTTGAAAAATTGTCGAGGTGCAAATGGTACAAACTCAGAGCTAGTGATTATATAATTTGATATATTGGCTAGTTTTTTATACACATATGAGTACACATCACCAAATACTTAAATTTTATTCAGGATATCATGATGACGATAAAAGTATGTCTGAAAAACAAATCCATATCTTCCAAAATCTCATAGTTTGCAAAACTGCCATAAAATGGGAGGTTGTACTAATTCATGCTTTCGATCTTAGCTAATCTCTTCGATGCATACGACCAAAACAATGCATCACACACCACAAGAGGTTACACATATCAACCATCGCTTGAAAAACTTTAATGTATTTAAATGAATATCGGAGCTGAATTATAACTGCCATTACTACAAATTAAGACTGTTCAAGGCATGCCAGCACATTCTCTGCCCTCAAATCAATCTACATCCACAAACAAAAGGTCCATCAATAGAGTGAGAAACTTTCATAGCACATATTTTTATAGGTGCACACCGAATTGTTGCAAAGCCTCCATTGACATACCACATTGCATTGAATCACGCATCTATCAGATGCAGAGTAATCAGATTAAATTAAATTTTGTTTTGTTAGTATTCGAATAATTTGAGCGAGTCTGGTGAAACAAAAAGTAAACTGGAAGGAGTACCTCCCTCAGGTGTCACAAACATGGTGTGAAGATGAGGGAAAGTAGAAAGTTCAAGCTAGGAAAAAGAAGGAGAGGGACGAATACATTATTGGAAAAGTGAAAGAGGTGGAAATGGTGCACAGGAAATGATTTACAGAAGATGGGTAACAGTCCTGTTAAGCCCATGGTATACCCCTGGAGTCGAATGCTCCCTTTTCTCCTTGTCTCTTCAGAAGGTAGTTAATATTGGAGTGATGCAGAAGTAATGCAATCAAAGTATACAAAAAAGACCGTTACAAAAGTCTCACTTCCATAATGGTTTTGAAAATGTTCTAATACAAACGAGCCTGTAAAATATCATGACAAAGTTAACAAACCTTAAGGGTTGTATGTCACAGATTTTGTGAACACATTGAAATATCCTGAATAATTTCACATTTATTCATTATTTAAGCACTGACGGCAAGTTTACGGCTTCCTTTGCTCATGCAGAAATTTTGCCAGCCTGAAGACAAACATTTAATTAATTTATGGCTACTCGGACTATGTCCATCCAATTCTTTGCATTGCTTTAATTTACGGCATGACAGGAGTAATTAATTTCGTCAACAATTATATCTTTCTGAATCCCACATCATACTAAATTCAAGAGGCAAAGTAGTTCCCTTCACTATTGATCCCCTGACAACACAGTGCCATTGACATACTCCTAAAAATGGGATGATACCATAATTTACTGTCGGTACAATACCAATAAAATGCATATAGTATGATAATTTGAAATTTAAGAAAATATATATTAAACAATAGGGTTTTAAACACCATGTAAACAAGATGACAACTGCAAACATTTTCACTTATATTCTTTTCTTCCCAGCATCTCATGAAAATTTGAAAAGACCCTAAATTTTCAATGGTTTTCCCAAATCCAGATTTATTAGAGAATTTCTAATTTTGGACTTTAAAATTTATGGATCAAACAAATTCTCAAATTAATACTAGTGAGTCAAAGGTCATACCAGTTACAACAGAACCAATTTTGACATCTGTCTTAACATTGTAAGGAACTTTAGTGGAGAGAACACTACATTACCCATTGCAACCAGAAATAGAATTCGGAAGCACTATTGGTATACTATTATTGTATTTTGGGAAATTATCTCTACAATTTGTCACCACTCTTGCTTGCTCCCTTAATACTCGGAAAAAATTCCATTATGGTTAAACCATGTTATTAATGTTTTAAGCAAAACATTAATGCACACATGTTTTATGATCTACCAACCATGCGCCTCCTCTTTTTACTAAATTCTAGAAAAACAAAAGAGTTTCCAGGTAAACAGCAACATTTGTCGAAGAAACAGCTTTACAGACAGGAAACAATTCAAACCTAATTACATTACTTTCAGATGAATTCAGTAAAATATCAGGTGGGTGCAAAAATTAGCGATTAGAATTAAACATTACCCAATTTATCCTGAAAAAATTCTGTAGAAAATAAAATGGGAAACACAATTTTATATACACAATGGATAGAAATGAACACATGTAAATTTCTTAATAAAATCTTTAAATATTAATGTCATTAGGCACTGATAGACACATAACACCAAGTCCTATTGTCCTCATTTTCTACTTTATGGTTATATAACTTTACAAATCAATTTAACTACATAAAACAAATCCATTTTAAAGAGAAATTGTATATTTGCAGTAAGTGCGTGGAGTTTTTTTTGACTCGATTATTGCAGAGTCGTTTTCAACAGGCCACTAAATATTTTGTTTTACAAATAACATGGCGTTGATTTCATTTAAACTGAACCGAAATTATTCTGGTTGCCTCATCGTATGAAACTTTGAACAACGTTGAGAATGATAGGCCATGCAACACTTTGCTCTATAATTCAAAATGAAATGTGGCACTGACACTTCCAATTGGCTCTGTCACTTTCACACAGTCGGCGGGAGAAGAAAGTGTCGATGGCCATACGGCAGATGTTCTAGGGGATGCTCGACCCAGCTAAAGTGAACGCACACGTTCTTTTAAAGTGATTATGTATTAGAAATGATATCAACCAAACAATAATAGGCAAGGAATTGCTCGAAAAAGCTGTCATGAGTTTGGGGAACCCTTATTTTAAAAATCGGCAGAAGAATACGTCGTACCTCTCAATGTATTCACACGGGTATTTCATCGATTTTGCATGAAGACACACTGCACTGCAATTTAAATGCAAGGCCTCGGTTTCCAGCTATGATCTACAAGAGGTATCATCATAAAAACACCAAGATGCAGTGTCCCTGCGCCCCATCACCTGTGACAAATGCCATGCTTACTCAGGCAACAAATAGGGTGGGGTTTTGACCATATTTCAGGTACTTTTTTGAGTGCATTTGTCAGACAATTTATCAAATTAAATTAATTTTTTTTAATTGGACAAAATTATTTAATTTTATAATGTGTGTCAGTAATTATCCCCCTATATGGTTTGCACAATTACGCTTAAAATTCAGTGCTCCAATCTTTCAAGAAAAAATATTCTTCTTTTCAGCACCGGAGTTGGTCTTATTTCGAAAGGATATTATCTTGGGAGTCTACCTCTCAAAATTTATTGAAAAAAAAACTAAAATTTGGATATTTTATAATGACCTACTTCAAAAAAAAAGGTGAATTTTTGCAGGATTTTTTACACTGTAAATTTATGATATAAACAATAAAAATTCTGCATAGGTCCAAATGGGGTATCATAGAAAGCACATATTATAGTATGTACAGTTGAATTTCCAAGATTTTGCCTTAAGGACACAAAGAAATACAGAATCAAAGATGAATGACAGCCATTTTTTTGGCATGGGGTCCAAAAGATCCTGTCTGACCATTACACGCTATGGCAGGGAGTTGTGACCGCAATGAGTTAAACTAAACATATTTCCTTTTAGTTCTTAAGAGATTCCCTGCTCATTACACCTGTTCTGAGGGAAATTGAAGCATTTTTTTCCTTACATTAGTGGCAACTTTGGAGATAGTATCCATGGAAGTTGCGTATTTTAGAGAAAAAAATCTGGAACTGATAGGAAAAATTTCTATGTTGAAACCCAACAATTCTGAATCAGAACAAAAAATATTGGTTTTTCACAAACCAAAGTGATAGATATAATTTCTTAATTAACACTTTCCTTGATGGATACTAAATGTCAGCGTTGTATTCAAATTAGGTCTACGGGGTGCCTAATAAATTCTCTCCTCTAGCTACTTATTCACCTACCACAAATCAACAGAAGACAAATTTCCTTAAAAATGGAGCATTATATTTTTCCATGTGTATTCCCATTGAAACATTGCAGGTGAGAGTGACTTCTAAAGAATTGTAAGCCCTTATGTTATTAAACATAAGTCTCATATATACACACACTATTAAGTTTCCCAATTATTTTGTCCACAGGTTCTTTACAGGATATATGACGGCACATTTATGCCACCAATCCACATCCGTTACACCATACACAATGTGTGCTTCACAAAACAGACCGAATCATTGGTGTAGTCGTCCCCTCATCAATAGTACTATTTAACCTCACCTGGTGATGCCCTCGGATGGCTCGTGTGAATGTAGACCCCTTGTGTTGCTTGGTGCTGTAGTGACACCAGTGGCTGGTGCCCTGTGTGGTCACCTGATGATGTAACGTCCAGCCCAACTCGCCCGAGGCTCAGCGTCGCGAGCGGAGAGGTGAACACTTTCCCAACGGGAACGCTGCCTGGCGCTGTCGTGGTGGGAGGCGTGGCCGTCGCCAGGGGGGATGGCGATGATGTGGTAGACATTATTGCCGATGCGGAGGGAATGGCGGGAACCGAGAGCATTGTCGTTGGACGGCCCAGTGTCTGACCGGCCACCACCGTCCCTGGCACTGTTGGACCCGTATAGGTAACTGCAATGAAATATGGGGCAAATCCATAATCCATCTCAGAGATGATAAAAAAAAGACGCCATAAGTATTCATGACATGGTACTTGATGGCAATGGATAACCATGATAGGCACTTGGGGGATTGGGTTGGTGAAGTAATTCGTGGGTCCGTTCAAACCCCAATGGCACAGGTTGGAATTGTGGCAGTTGGAGAATACCCTGATCCCTATTTGGGATGCCATGTAGGGAGCACTTCAAGATGCAGGGTGCCATCCATCAGGTTGGACGTTAAATTACATGACCTCTTGTTTGGCTTTCATTAATAGATCAGGCTAATTCTCTTTTAATGAAATAACCATAAGCTGTCCGTTGCCTACCCTAATAACTTACTTCACCATGGCAGTCACAAACTCCACGTAATTAGTTCTTCTTATTGTTGCTTTCCACTGATTTCAAGAGAAAACTATGGTAAATTGTACTTTTTCCAATGAGCAATTTTTTAATGCTTAGAGGGCTAGCCCCATAAGTCAGCACACTTACCTAGAAACACTGTCATTTGTGGGTTTCAAATGATATTTTTAATTTAGTCCTGAAAAAGAAACTAGTATTTATACCATCCTGCCACAGGAACTATTCGTGGATGGTTCACAATTTGGATTCACACTTTTTTCCACTCCTTCAGACCCAGAATCGACAACTGGCTCACCTAAAACATCATAAATATCCGATGCACAGGCAATTTTGCCAACTTTACAGTAAAAAAATGAAACCATCACCCTCTGCACATTTCATCTACTCAGAAAAGCCCACAATGACATGATTATTTTGATTGCAGTGTGTCTTTCTGATTGGCCAAAGAATCAAAGATGACAACACGTGATGGTGGGGATTTCTACAATGGATTATATATATGGAATGGAATATATGATAATAAAGGATACTCATAACCTAAGTAAGTGTCGCATTCCAATTATTTTTAAATTTAACAAATGCTATGTTGTTATCCCCTTAAGGTCAGCCTATACATTTGGCATCAGTCGCGACTATGTAACAAGAGGTCTTGGGCTCCATTCCTGCATTGGTGGATTTTCCTTGTTGTTACACTCATGCTTACGAGTCCGATGAAAAGATAGAAACTTTACTCAATTTAGATTAGTACTAAATAAATAAAAAAAAAGACTTGAATGAAACATCTCATGTTTGAAAACATCAAATTATAATATTGATGGAAATTCGAAGGTAAACCAAATCAGTGTGAAGCATACTGTTGAATAATTTTGCCTGGTAGGTAAGATTATTATTACTATTATTAGGTAATCCACCGGTTAAGGTAGGTTTTTGGATGGACACAACTAACTACCAACCAAATATTTTATTACTCCTAACAAAACACAAAATCCATCATCCTACTCTATATCAGGTCCCTCTTCATCTCTGAGTACTTTCTTCCTCCCGTCATCCCGTCCAACATCCCTATCCTGTTCCTTCCCTTTCCTCGTTTGCCCAACATTCTCCCCTCTATCACAGTCTTCAACATCCCGCTACCGGTCAATACCCCCTTCAGCCACTTTTCCTGCCTCCATAGGATTGCTCCCAGCGAACCCCTCTCTTCGCCCACCATACCAAGTACTTCCTCATTTGTTTTCTTCTCTGTCCATTTCACCTTCTCCATTCTTCTCCACACCCACATTTCAAAAGCCTCCAGTCTACATCTATCCTCCTGCTTCAATGACCACGTTTCCGCGCCGTACATAGCTATGCTCCATATCAAAGTTTTTACGAGTCTTTTCTTAACATCCTTACTCAAAGTCCCTGGCATCAAGAAAGGTAGGTAAGATAGTACCGCAAAAATGTTTTAATGACCAACAATCTGCTGCAGAACTTAGAAAAACTCTTGCGAGAGGAAAGAGGGAGGTGAAAAGTATGTGAAAGAACAAAACGTGTTCAAATAAAACGTTCATATTCCACCATGAGATAGCACCTCACCTACCACTGATTCGAATATGGAGTTGAAACAAGAGTCATATTTATCACGGAAGACTTCTTGCTCCCGCATCTCGCTCCTTTCAGCCATGTGAACCGCCTGGAGCACAAGAAACAAAATCTATGTGGCTCATTCATTAAGTCCTGTGAAAATCCATGAAATGGTGCTCGTGGTATGAGAAAAGGTTTGGTTTTAGTAAGCTTCATCTCTCACTAGACTGTGATTGAAGTATCAGCTATAAACATCAATTGGTTTCATTTCCATAGTTGACTGAAGCAACAAACTGTCATTTAGGAAAATGGCAAAAAATGAGTTTCATGCAGTGATTGATCACTTCTATCTAAAGGGCCTAACACAGGTGCAGATCAAATCAGAGTTGGATGAAGATAATAGCACATCTGGTCCTGCACTCATTACTGTTTACAATTGGGTGAATGGGTTTAAACGTGGCCATACGTCGACAAATCATGAACATCATTGGGGATGTTCAGGGGAAGTGACTTCCTCCGAAATGACTGAAAAAATCCACACTATTGCTTCGATTGTTTGGCTAATCAAAGTTCATGTGGTTTTGAACCAAGTGGATGAAGCTAAAGGCATATGACGAGGTACAGCATTTTCAATTTTGCACGAAAACTTGGGTGCGATAAAATCTCGGCAAGATGGGTGTCGCAATTGCCCTCAGTGAAAATATAAATGCAATCATTTGATCGGTTCAGAGGCTCGCTTTGCACTTTAACGGCACAATCCTGGTGAGTATGTGCTTTGATACAGAACCGTGGACAAAATATGGATACACTACTACCCTCCAGAGACAAAGAAACAGTAAACAAAGAGTATGAATAATTTGGGAGAACCACAAGGCCATCAGGAAACAGAAAACCATGACTGGAAGTGAACTAAAGCCACCGAAATTTCAGAATGACGATTTCAATGATGAACATTTAATGACCCACGAGATCACGACAAGATCGCGGTCCAAGTGCAGGAGAGGGAGACTGAAAGCATCCTTACATGCTCTTGTCACCACAGTGGTGATGGCGATAGCTGTTCCTTGGTGCGGTTGAACAGGATGCTGTGTGTGCTGCTGCGGTTGTGCCTGTTGGTGCATGGCGCATATGGGAACAACCGTGTGAATGGTGGGGCCAGCTCCTTGTTGCGTGGCGGTCGTCTGGAGAGGGACATGTTGGGGCGACTGTGATGGAGATGGTGCCAATGATGATGATGGTGTTGGGGTCGAGGTGCTCGATGGCACTGCGTGTGACTGCTGCGCAGATGCTGACGTAGAAGATGGGACCTGCGCTGGTACCTGGGTGATCTGGATGGATGATGGCCCATGGACGGGCTGTGCTATCACCTGGACAACAGAAAAAAAAGGGAAAACATCACCACCAAGAAAAAATTCTCTTCTATGGTCAGTATATTAAGTTGTTCCATAGGATATGACATGAAATTTGTTGCCAACAATTTACACACACACGAGGCATATTCATAAAGTAAGGGCCGTTTACTTATATTTAAATATTGGCGCTTCAGGACACAGTTTTACTCCTGCAGCGCCATCTACTGATTCATTGAGAAGCTATAGCAGCACTTGTTTTGTTTCAGAAGTCATTTGCTTGCCCGTGAATGCAAACAACAATGTCCGCGACAATCGTCCATCCCGCCAGCTGCGAAGTGCGTTGTTCTGTCATACGATTCTTATATGCAAAAGGATTGTCGGCTGCTGAAATTCATCGGGAGTTATGCCTAGTTTATGGACCTACTGTTATGAGTGAAGGAAAGGTTAGAGAATGGTGCCGTGATTTTAAAAATGGACGAACAAATGTCCATGATGAAGAGCGAAGTGGCAGGCCCAGGATTCTCACTGATGAAAGAGTTTCCCAAGTGGAACAAAAACTGCAATGTGATCGTCGATTGATGATTAATGGTCTGGCTGAACAATTTCTTCAACTTGGACCCACTACTTCTACAATATTGCCACGGAAAACCTAAGATATAACTAATTGTGTGCAAGTGTAATTGTGTGAAAATGCTCACCGACCACCACAAAGAGCAAAGAATGTCCGGTGGATGAGAGTTTTTGGGCCCCCACCCTCCCCGTACAGAGTCCTGACCCTGCACTAAGCGACTACTTCCTCTTCTTGCACTTGAAACAGTGGCTCGGTAGACAACGTTTCGAAACCGAAGAGGAACTCAAAAACGGCGTTGTCATTTGGTTCAACTCTCAGGCGGCGAGCTTCTATGCAGAGGGGTTAAAGAAGCTGGTGCAGCGGTACGAATAATGCTTAGAAGTGAAGTAGGTTTGTAGCTAAGTAAAAGTGCCAATAAAATGTGTTTCATATGAGTATATTTTTTCCTGTGACTAAACGGCCTTTACTTTATGAATATGCCTTGTATACAGGGTGTGGCGCTTATATCTGGACAAGAACGCGTTTCCTCGAGTGAGATTTCCTCACCAGGTTAGTGAAACCTTCCCCAGACTTCTCCGAAGCATTTTACTTAGCCACATTATCGTAATATTGTACTTATAACACTAGTGTTTACCTTGACATTATTAAGGATTTGCTTCACATAAAACATTTTGTGGGTTAGCACTTCATATTTATATTCCTGCTCCTGGTCATATTCAAAAACATAGGGAAAAAAATGAAAAGAATTGCTTTTTTGCAAAACCTCCATTTCATTAACTTCAAAAGGATTTTTTTTAATAGGATAGCTAATTTACAGCAGATCATTAAACATTGAGAGCTTAACAGAAAATAGAGGGAAGATATATGTGAAACACTGTCCATTTATTACCGAGGTATTTTCTGCTGTGGTAAAAGAAATGTTTTTCAGCCTTAAAGGCTTGGCCAGGAAATATATGCATAGAGTGCAAGTTAATTGATACCAATCTAACATCCAGCATGACAGAGAAAATATGATAGAAACACTAGTAAAGCCAAAATTTTCAAACATAATATAATCAGTCACATGGTAAAACATATCGAGACGAAAAAGTTAAGGTTTTTTTCACAGCTTGACTCTTCATCTCAAATCTTTCTACTTTTCTGTTTCTCCTCATAGTCTTATTCAGAGGAAATGCATTTCACAAAGATTCACAGAGATAAAAGCTTATTTTAGTGATATAGGTCGTGTTTTACACACAAGTTAAGAGAACAAGGGCTTTCCTATGGATCCTCATGATTAACTATTTTAAAAAAATAGAGAAAAATAATTTTCACAAAAAGAATCAACATTGAAATATTCCCAAAGCAAGGATAAAAAAACCTTCGCTATCCTAGTTCAAGATACTTCTCTCAGTCATACCAAAAACAACTTCATGCACGACATCACCATAATTCCTAATGTAAGAATTTGTGATCCTCAAATCATTATATGTGAACCCTTTCATCTGTATTTTCCTGCCACATATCCTAAATACTAATAAACAACTTCTTATATTTCATAACTTAATAATCAATGCTTGACATTCTAACAACCATTGTAGCAAATCCTTGTTGAGGTCGCCTGCAAGATATAATATAGATAGCCACCAGCTGATTTAGATTTAAGAGACTATTAAAGAAATTAAAGCTTTTCCATCACCAAAGTTTTGACATATTATTTGGCAGATAGGAATTGACATACAGGTCTGTATGGTAAAGTACATAGAGGTCTATATTTACTTTATAAATCTTAAATTTTCAAATTAAAGTAATACTTTACCAACCACTATTTTAGTAATCATAGCTTTAAGGTAACAGTAATGAAATTAGCCGAAGTTTTAAATATCCATCATCAATGTGCAAGAGAAGTCCCATTCCTAGTTCCCTTAAACCAAAGACTTTAAAAGATGGTGATGAATACATTTTATTTTCATCCTTTGGCTTACAATCTCAGCACCAACACTTTGAAATATTGGTATATTAGGTAGACAGTTGGCAAGGGATTAATATATTCAAATAGCTTCACTTTGTGAAGACCTCAAGGGGTTTCCCCCCTCTTGTCTGGAGGCTACACAAGATGGGAGCAGACAGCGCGCCCAATTTCCTCCCTTCCCACCACACCACCTAGCACTAACTTAGGGTTCCCAGGGAACGTGGCAAGCCCCACCTTTGGCCCCACTATCTGCTGGTGTCCCCTGGCACCAGCTAGCGCTATCCTTGTTGTGGAGACCATCCCATGGAGTCCGCTAGAGGGCGGTGCTGTGGTTGTGGCAGAGGAAGATGAGGAGGGCAGGGCCGTTGACGTTGATGCCGGCCCTGGGGATGATTGACTGGGCAACACTGACGAGACGGGTGCATAGTGGAGGGGAAAGGTGCCGCTGGGTGCCGACGAGGAAGGAGGGGCAGAGCCGCTCAGTCCAGATACCGCACAGACTCGCTGCGAAAGCACTTGGGAGATGGTCACGGCACCCAAGGTTGCTGCCCCACTGGCAGATGACGATGCCCCACCGGTCTTGAAGTACCCAGTCTTCTCTGGGATGTGGTGCTGTGGGCAAGCAATAAAGTACCAACAAGTGCTTCTTTCACACTCTCAAAATACTATTCCTGCAAATATTGACTTCCGTATTCGAATAATAATCACTCAAATGAACCGCATGAAAAATCTAAATACTTACAGATGAGTTAGTTAGCCAAAACGGTACTGACAGGTTAGCGAAACACAACTTATGAAAAAAGCAGCTTTCATGAAAGAGGTTGAGTGCCTCAGTATGTCCATGCAACTGGATATCAATGTGTACGTGCCAAATGAGATTTGGACTGTCGGATCTCTGGAAGCTACACAGGATGAAATGGGAAATACTGAACTAAGAGACTTGATCTTGTCCGGACAAATCCGATGGGAAATTCACTCGAGTACGGCTGGTAATTCTATCGAAAACTTCAGAATTCAACCAATTATTATTATCTTCTCATAAAATTTTCTTTCTCTCTTTAAATTTAAACCACTTCACCAACCGTAATGGAATACTGAGATATGGATATTGACAGTAATCCTCTGAACTATCCGTAAAAATCCACGTACATCAGAGACTCCTATTAGTTGCATGCATGGGGATAGGGATAAGTGGGAAAGGGTATTCTGCTTTTCCTCATATCGACCCTGTTCGCACTTTGAAATTAAGCAAGGTAATGAGAGTTTTTTTAATGAAAATCATCAATAATTTCAATTGTGCATTCTTTCATGTTCAATTCATTTTTACCTGCGTATACACACTGCATTGTCCTCGAGTCTTTCAGTTAAGAAAGAGTTCCACGGTCATGCCAGAGGGAAATTTCTCTTACCTGGGCGACATGCTGTGATATGGACTGCTTGACTAATCCAGTGGTGTTGGAGGGTGACGATGATATCGCTGTGGTGTGACTCGAAGATGTTGAAGAGGCGGTTGTGGTCCTAACAGGGGTGGCTTCCGCCTGAAGCCGGTGGCCTTGAAGGGGTAACTTGGCAGTCACTGTAAGGATACACAAACAGAGCAGTCTATGTCAACGTGCACACAAAGCAAAATCAATCAATCTTAGGCTGGCTGCACATAAACGTCAAAGGTCACTGTGAGTCAGACGTTCAACTGGCTTTTGGCTACTGGAACTGCATTGCTGTTTGCCATGGTCATTCATTTTGACACTTTTCCGTATATAATTTCAAGACCTTCAAGTAATTCAAGACTAAATTTCAATTTCCCACACTGTTGAATAATTTCCAGTCTATGCTCCATCTAATGCGAGCACCTCAGACGGCAAGCAATTAACGGGCAAATATATTGTGTCCAAGAATAACTTGCATAGTGAGTGACATTTTGCATAACAAGTGATGCAGAAAGGGGGGATTCCTGGAGGGATTGCACCGGCTGTTTACGCTTAATGTGAGTTCCATTACATTGCAGTGTTGCAGCTAATCACACATTTGTCTAAACTTGTGTTCGGGTGTGCTATCTGTGACTTTTCGTGCACAGTTTAATGATATTTTATGGAATAGTTTTAAAAATTACCCCAAAGGAAAAGTCAGTCAAAAGAGAATAAAAATAACGAGAAAGGTCGTGGAACAGATCGTGCTCGTATTATGAGGTTCCGCTGTACTTCAAAGAAGAGGTTTCAAACTATTTATGTCACATGGAACATCAAAATTTAACAAATCTCTACTAAATGTCTTTGCTGACTGAGTCTCCACCACCAAGCTCCTACCTCTTTGAAAATGCTTCTTTTCCTAATACAATCTACCCAAAACTCATACTACTAACAATACAGCCAGTGGCAAATAAGCTTCACAAGAAAAGAAATGAATTCAAAAAATGAAATTTCACATAATTACTACAAAATAAAATTTATTAATAAACTAAAGTTTATTTTAGTTACTTCCACGGTACCGTACCAAATTAGCCTTGATCCAGTCAAGTAAAGCTTTGTTTCTTGAATAATTAATTCAGGGGAAAAATGCTAAAATCTTCATATTATTATTAAGCCCATTATCATCCAAAATACCTATTATATTAAATAAATATATTAAATTAGATAAAATTAAATAAATATTTATTTAATTAATGTCCTTCTATTCAGATATAAATTAAATAAATATTATCCCAGATATAAATAAATATTTTATCCCAGAAATAAACAACATTTGACATGCAGCAATTAAGTTCATTTTATGCAATTCCTATGAAAGCCAGCATTAAATTAGGAGATCAAATCCAAACAAAATATCAAATCATTGGATCAAATCCAAACTTAAATATAAAAGGCAAATGACAATAAATTTTGACGAACTACTAAAACAGCTGTTGACTACAAGTTTCTAAAATGAAATTGGACTGATCTCAGGCATGCCTCCCTCTCCATCAGTTGGGTAAGACACAAACCTGTCATGCCACCAGTCCGTATCTGTGAGTAAGGCCTCGGGTGATGCCCAGGTGGCTGAACGATGACAGCTCCGCCCACCGGTGTGGCTGTGGCGGCTTTGGAGGAAACCCATGCCGTTGCGGCCCCTGTTGATGTGACAACCGAAGTGGCAACTGATGATGGGGCACTGATGGTTGTTGTGGATGACGCGGGTGGGCTGGTGATGCGAGGGAGGATGGAGGCGGAGGGCGACGATGAGGGACGGAGCAGGGCTCCACCTGGAGACACATACCTGCAAGATGGAGAGAACACATTCGTCATCCATTATAACTATGTCTAAAGAAAAATTTGCAGTGATGGAGATTAATTACAGACTCAAGAGCTATGAGAACAACAATTTGATGAAGCATAGGAAAGAGATGCAAGGCATTCGTAGTAGAAGGTAGTAGTTTTTATGAAAGGCGACCTAAAGCTAAGGTTATTTGCACCATTAGGGATGGATGGGAAAGGAGAAAGTGTGGAGAGAAACCTGGCGTCGGCATTAGCCTACTCTTTACGAAAAGTGCCAAGGGGTCTGCAGCTTTACGTCCCATCCGAGGGACGATGTACTCACTATAAGTGCTCTCCACAAAGCACCTCAAGCAGGGATCGGGATACCAGTGAAAAATATCTGTCGCCTCCAGGGTTCAAACCCAGGCCCTCAGGGTGGGAAGCCATTATGCTAGCCTCCACATCAACCCTATCCCCACAAGGTATTCAAATGAGTAAGTCCCTAAATGGGTGGATATGAAAACGAAAATGGTTCAATGTGTTTCAGTTACACCGTGAATTATTCCAGTCAAAGAACACCAGATAAGCAGTATTAACATCTCAAATAAGCTGTTTCTGTAAAGCATAATGAAGGTCCTAATTGGAACATCATCTGTATCCATCAAATCTAATCCTCAGGGAGTACATTTTATTCCCAAAAATCAAAACAGCATTAAATGAGATATCTATCTCTAGCCCATAGATGTGGAGGAAGCAAATGTAACAACTCTTGAGCATGCTGCCAGAAAAGACCTCCAGTATTATCCACTTCTGACTCGCAACAATTCACGTGGAGTGGTGTGGGAATTGGGAAGGGATACATACGTATTCAAGCGGATTACATTATTTCTATTGCATAATTTTTTTAAACAAATATTTTGAGAGAATTAGAGTATTTTTAAACATCCAGATCTAATATGAAGTAGGCAATATGCTTGAAGTCATAAACAAATGGAATTTTCAGGAACTCACCCAACACAAGTGGCTCCTGATGAACCAGATGGACCTCCTGAAACCTGAAGACCGGAAGCTGAAGAAGCTCGAATGATTGGGTTGGTCACGGCTGATCTCGGAGATGCTATGTTCGCAACAGCGGCAGCACCTGGTGAAAAATAAACACATTGAAGAATCCGTGATATGATGGTTGAAACCATTATTTACAAAGAAAAGAATAAAAACATTTTCTACACTACAACTATTCAGGGACACTGACAATTTCTTACTGGATGAAATCAGTTGTGTGAGATCAACACAAAATGTTTCTATTGTTTCAGGCTTCACTTCGTGGAAGTAATTAATATCCATTATTAAAATAGAAAGAAAGACTCGTACTTTTCCACAGATTTTATTATACGGTACGACGCGTTTCACCGACTTGCGGCATCATCAGGTACGTGCCTGATGATGCCGCAAGTCGGTGAAACGCGTCGTACCGTATAATAAAATCTGTGGAAAAGTACGAGTCTTTCTTTCTATTTTAATAATGGACAAAATGTTTGGTGGAATTTTAATCCTTTTCTACAAGCTAAAATTCTACCAGATAAGGCCTGATGCTTCTTTTACCAAATGACCTCATGTTAATTCTACTCTGTCCAGATAACAAGGGAGACAAGTGTTTGTACAGCAACTTCTGAATGGAGAGCTATACAAGCGCAACGTTCCAATGAGCCACCATTAGTCTTTTCCATCACAAGGTTCCATTTGTCCATTCCTCACCATCAATTGCTAATCTTTCGGAACCTTTGTCCTCTTAAATGCACCCATCTGCAATTGATCTATGAATTTCTTAATAGACTTTCTTGCAGATTATTTTCGTCTATTTTGTACAGGTACCTAAATGAACCCATTTGACCACAGAGCAGTGTGACTGGGGGGTCCATCGTGCATACTTTTGTTTCGCAGAAGCCATACAAATGACCAACAGAGGAAACCCATGGAAAGTTTTGAGAGAAAATGGCATCAATGAGCTAACATAGTATGCTATAAAAGTGATGTACGAATGTCGTGAGGTGAGCGTGAATGAAGTGTTTGGGGCCTTAAGTGATGGCTTGGAATGAAGAATGTTGTGAAGCAAGGATGACTATCATCAAGGCGTTTCAATGTTTTTTGGACATACGCATAAGAAATCAACGCAAGAATAAGGTAGATAAGAGGATTCAAGATGTGTACATTCCCTTTTTTCTGTGGTCTGATGATGAATTATACCTGCTCAAGAGCCCAAAATATCTCAACGATCCCTGGAGAATTCCTGTGAACTAATAGGGAATAACTTGAGGGAAATGTATGAAGATGAAAATAGTACACTTTAATAAGTAATAGTAGTTTTAGGGGAGGCGACCAATAGCTAAGGTCATTGCACCGGATGGTAAAGGAAAGGGTGGAGAGAAACCTGGCGCCAGCATTAGCCTACTCTTGTCGAAATGTGCCACGAGCTTTGCAGTTTAACGTCCCATTCGACAGATGTCGTACTATCTCAAAGTGCTCTCCACAAAGCAGCTCAAGTAGGGATCGGGATACCACTGAAAAAAATCTGCCGCCTCTGTATGGTTGCTCGGTGGCTGGTATACCTGAATAATAACCAAGTTCGTCGGTTCTGCTTTATCTCTACTAGTAATAATCTATCCGCTACCTGCTCTATGTTGACTATGCTTCTTCCTACCTCTTCATTTAATACTATGGCAACCCCTCGTTGGCTCTCGTCCCCACCGCTGTTTATTATTCTATAATCATCACTCCAGTAATCCCCGCTATCCTTCCATCTCACCTCGCATAGACCTAAAATATCTATATTTCCCCTTTCCATCTCTCGCTTAACATTCTCCAATTTCCCTGCCCTCATCATTGTCCTAACATTCCACGTTCCTATTCTAACTAATTTGGTCTTGGATCGCTGCATCTTCAGCGCACCGTGGCAGCGTCGATCTTGGCATCCAGGAGGCGTAAAGTGTCAGTCAGGGGGACCCGTGTGAAAAGGGATACCACGTCCAAACTCACCAGGATATCCCCTTTTTTCTTGATGGATTCCCTCCAGAATTTTAACAAAATCTGCAGAGTTTCTCAGATGATTCTCGCAGCAGCCTACATGTGGCGACAGAACGCTGGTGAGGTGCTTCGCTAGGTTGTAGGTGGGGGAGCCGATGGCACTCACAATCAGTCTCAGTGGTGCTCCGATTTTGTGGATCTTGGGTAATCCGTACAACCTCGGGGGGGCTGGTTCATGTGGCCTCAAGTTCTTAGCAATTTCAGCAGGAAACTCGCTCTTCTTTATGAGTGCGTTCGTCTTCCTCATGATGGCGTCCGTTGGGTCACGGGACAGCCTTACGTACGCTGTCTGCGAGAATCACTCGTATTTTACTATGGTATTCCTCCTTGCCCATGACAACCGTAGCGTTGCCCTTATCTGCAGGTAATACCATGATGTCCGTATTCCTACGCAGAGCTTGGAGTGCTTCTCGTTCCTCCTTGGAGATGTTAGGTTCTGGCGGCAAGGCCCTTTTTAGGACCATGGTTACTTCATTCCTTACTTCCTCTGCTGCTTCGCTGGGAAGCTTCCGGACCGCCTGTTCAATTCCTCCAATGAAGTCTGAGTAAGGAATGGCCCGGCGGGGCAGTGCAAAGTTAAGTCCTTTTGAGAGGACTGAAAGGGTGGGTTCGTCCAATACCGCATCGGTCAAATTGATGACCGTTCTGCTCCGGTCCAGCGGCATTCTGATCGCCTTGGTGCTGCGCAGTCTGGCGAATTTATTCTTCTGTCTCTCCGAATCCTTTCTCAGAAGTAATTCACCATTGGCAGTGGTCGCACGGTCGATGTACTCCCAATCCATTGGAGAGAGTTTCGCTGCGAGCTGAAGATGCAGCGATCCTGGACGCCAAGTTTGACACTTCTACGGTGATGCTATTTCGCCACATCTTAACTTCCACATACTTCCTGTATGATGGGCAATACTTGGATGAAAGCAGGTGGAGTGGCAATGGGATCTCCATTCCCCCCGCCATAGCAAACTTCTTCATGGAAGACTTTGAAGAAAAAGCACTAAAATCAGCCCCGCTCCACCCAAAACATTTTTTCCGGTATGTAGATGACACCTTTGTGATTTGGCCACATGGGAAGGATGCACTTAATGAATTCCTGGGACACATGAATCGCCAGCACCCCAATATATCCTTCACCATGGCGATGGAAATCGACGGCAAACTCCCTTTCCTCGACATCCTGGTCCAACGTAAGAGCACACTCGGACATAGTGTGTATAGGAAGCCGACGCACACGGGGCTCTACCTCAATGGAAACAGCCACCACCACCCATCCCAAAGGCACGCAGTATTGAACACACTCTTCCAACGAGCCAGGGTCATCACCGACAAAAATAGCTTGCCGGAGGAGAGCAACCACCTTCCTCCAGAATGGGTATAGTATACGCGAAATCCCCTTGGCCCTAAAACAGTCCTTCGACCCGCAACCACGCACGGCGGAGGAAAAAGAAAAACCATTAGCCAGGGCCTGCTTGCCGTACGTCGCCTCGATATTCGGGAAAATATCCAGGATACTGGCGAGGCATAAAATCGAGGCAATCCATAAACCACCGGGGAAAATCAGAAACTTGTTGGTCAGAGCGAGGGACCCAATCAATCGGCTTAAAGACCCCGGGCATATACCAAGTCCCGTGTGCCTGCGGGGAGGTCTACATTGGAGAGACAGGGTGGACCATCGAGACGAAGTTAAAGGAACATAAGAGACATTTATGACTAGGGCAGGTGGAAAAATCAGCCATCGCCGAACACGGCATCGGGATGGACCACGCAATTGATTTCAACGGGACCGAGCTACTGGGACCGCATTATCAAGGAATCCATTGAAATTAAAATGGCAGGACGGAATTTCAATAGGGATTCCGGCTATTCCCTCAGCCAGACGTGGAAACCGGTGCTAATGGAGGTGAGAAGAGAAAGGAGAACAGAGCACAACGACCCGGCGACCAATCAGGAGGCTCCCCTTGGTCGTCAGACCAATCGGAAGTCACCTGAGTCCGAGCACGCATGTATATATAAGGCGGCCAAAAACCGAGTGGAAATCATCATCCCTGAAGACGATGCACGAGTCGGGCATCGAAACGTCGGCCAACATGGAACCCCTGACCCGGTGGAAGACCTGGTAGAACTTCATCAAGCAGATACGCAGGGAAAGCACCAAATCTTACTTCACCAAGAGTTATAAATATGGTACCTTTGTTTTTTAAAAAATATTTTTTTGAAAAACAAAGGTATCAAAAAAATTGTTTTTCTTATTCCTTTAAGATGAATGTTCACAAGGTTGAGCCAGATACCATTTTTTTAAAGGTAATCTACCGGTTAAGGTAGGTTCTTGGATGGACACAACTACCAAACAAATATTTTATTACTCCTAACAAAAACACAAAATCCATCATCCTACTCTATATCAGGTCCCTCTTCAACTCTGAGTACTTTCTTCCTCCCTTCATCCCGTCCAACATCCCTATCCTGTTCCTTCCCTTTCCTCTTTTGCCCAACATTCTACCCTCTATCACAGTCTTCAACATCCCACTGCCGGTCAACACCTCCTTCAGCCACTTTTCCTGCCTCCATAGGATTGCTCTCAACAAACCCCTCTCTTCGCCCACCATACCAAGTACTTCCTCATTTGTTTTCTTCTCTGTCCATTTCACCTTCTCCATTCTTCTCCACACCCACATTTCAAAAGCCTCCAGTCTACGTCTATCCTCCTTCAATGACCACGTTTCCGCACCGTACATAGCTACGCTCCATATCAAAGTTTTTACGAGTCTTTTCTTGACATCCTTACTCAAAGTCCCCGTCATCAACTCCCTCCTCCTTGTGAAAGCCTCTTTGCCTAGCGCAATTCTTCTCCTTACGTCCCTACTACTTTGACCGTGTTGGTCTAAAACACTACCGAGATACGTAAACTGTTCTACCTGCTCTAGTTTTTGCCCTCCTATTTTAATGTTAAGCTTGGCCTATTTCTTTCTAGAAAATCGCATAACCTTTGTTTTATTAATATTGATTCTCATCCCATACCTGTCGCACTGAATTTCCAATTCACTCAGCAATGCTTGCAGCCCCTTGGCTGACTGACAAACTAAAGCTTGGTCATCAGCAAACCTAACTGATTTTATGAATTCCCCGCCCACTTTCATTCCTACCTCGAGTTCTTCCCATGCCTCTTTGATCATTTCCTCTGCGTACAGGTTGAACAGCAACGGTGATAATGGGCAACCCTGCCTTACACCCCTTCCTAAAACTGCCCATCCTGACTCCCCGTTTCCCACCCGCACCTGAGCAGTCTGAGACATGCAAAGGTTGCGGATTAACCCCCTTACCCTGAAATCTATTCCTATTTTCTTCAATACTCTCATTAATATTTCCCAATTCACTCTATCAAACGCTTTTTCGAAATCTAAGAAACAGGCCTCCTGGTTGTGTTCTATATTCCTCTCGATTAATAATCTCATTACTGCAATGGCATCACGCGTACCTCTCCCCTTCCTAAACCCAAACTGATCATCCCCTAAGTAATCATTTGCCCTACTCTCTATCCTTTTGTTTATGATCCTGAGAACAACTTTAGCTGCGTGGGATATCACCAGATACCATTGCAAAGGAGTAATATCTGGTTGTTAAACCTTCAAACAATTAAAGTAGGTAACAACAAATCGTTGTTGAATGAAGTTACTTAAGAAAAATCAAGCTAATTTTTTAAACTGAAGGCTTCTTGTTTATCATCCAAATTCATTTTAAGTTCAAAGAACTTAGGGAGATGCCAAGGCAGTAAGGTTATTGTAGCCATCCGCTAATGTACATCAAAGTGCAACAATTTCATTTTAAGTCGTAGGCGATTAAACTTGCAAACTTGAAGAGTGGTGACAAATACTCAGTGGAGTCACATGTGTCCCCAGTTAACCTGGATATCACTTAATGCAGAAAACCTCTGGCCCCATATAGTCCAGGTTAGTGTGGGTTTGGTGTACTTATTTTGCCTTTGCTCCATTCCCAAATTGTTGCCTACATTCTCCTGTGTTACTTAAGCTATTTTTTCTGGGCTTAAAAGTCTTTTCAGCCACATTTACCCAAGACTGCCCATGCCTCTCAAACCATTTGCGCTTCTCTCTTAAATATTTATAGCGGGTGATTCTAATTCATGTTTTTAATGTGATCAAATGAGGATAACTCAAATGAGGAGTGCACTTCTTTGATATTGTTTCATTATTTTTGCATGACCCCTTGAGTAAGGATTTTAAAAATATAATGAAAAGTTTGATATGATGTAGATTTTTAACGTTGCAGAACATATATCATTTAAGCTAAAAGATAGGCATAGATTGGAGGCTTTTGGGATGAGGGTTTGGCAAAGGATGGCATAAATAAAATTCATGGCGAGGAGAACAAACTAAGAAGCTTCTAGGCATAGCTGGCAATGAGGGAAGATTGTTTGGAGTTGTATACACTAGGCTTATTTGTCTTTCTATAAACTCCTGATACACTCTTCCTCCCTCCCCTGGACTACAACCTTGACGTGGTGGAAGGGCTTGTGCGTTCCGATGACCCCCAGAGCTGTGCTGGCGGGAGTAATAATAATTGCTCCTCGTAGGGTCACCCATGCCAGATAGGTCGAAGGTAAGGAGCCAGATGAAAGGTAGTCCACGCAGCGTCTGTTCCTCAGTGAGGTGGCTGCAATGGCATCTGACCCCAGAGGGGCGGCCAGTAAGTGATGGTGTCACGTTAAAAACGCTATTGAGGAAGGCAACGGGAAACCACCTCAATTATCATTCCCAAGATAAATATGATGGTCACCAAAGAGATTTTGAGTCCTGGCAACTATGGGGTTCGGCCCAATCGGCCGTGTGTCATGCCCGGCAGCGGGGGAGGCAAGGCTTCCGCGGTCGTCATCCCACGAAACCCTTGCAAGGGAAAACCAGCAGGGCAAGACGATGCACAAGTCGGGCATCGAAACGTCGGCCAACACGGAACCCCTGACCCGGTGGAAGACCCGAGAGAACTTCATCAAACTCTTGGTGAATTTACAAAGTTTGTCTTATTCCTTTTAGATATCATCTCATTTACTTTATATTTTTACATATATTAAGTGAATCAATCAGGTTTTTATCAAATAAATGTTGACAATGCAAAAATTTCAGAGTGTAAAAATCATTCGCCTTGACATCATCCGGGTTCGAATCCCGGTTAAGGCAAATGATTTTTACACTATGAAATTGTTGCATTGAAATGCACATTAGCGGATGACTCCATCAAAAGATGCTGTTGCAGCATCTCCCGCAGTTTCTTTGGAATAAATGCTGAGTTTAACTTTGCTGGAGAATTTTCTTTTGCAACTTTCAGCAGAGTCGACACAACTCTCAGTCAACTCTGTTCTCTGGCATGTTTAAATTATACCATCCACAGAAAAAACATAACTATGTGTATTTACTCATCTTGCTGAAATATATATAAGTACATTACAGCTGATAGCTTTCTATGCGAAAACACATGGTTAATTTGCCTTTGAATATTGCCAGATTTTCTTGAAGGTGGCTGAATACTACGTAAGAATGAATTGGACCAATTAAAAAGCTATTGACAAATGAATAAAAGTGTGAGTGTGTTTGTTACCATTAACGTGACCATCAAGTTGGAATGTAATTACTAACAATTTCATGACACATGAGCTAAAACATATTATAACACTGAAATCATCTAAAGAATTAATCCTTGAAGAATTTCTAGGGATGGATGACTATTTCATCAAAATTTGAATGCATGAAATGATGTCACTTTCAGCATATGAATTCTATCCAATCCATGTTGATTGATTGCTAATGGATTGGATGACTTCCCCTTTGAAGCGTCACCAGGAGTGGGGAAGAATCGCTGGCATAGACTTGAGGCGAAGCAGACCAAAAAAGAATGGGAGTTTTCAAAACATGGAGGTGAATTCCAAAAAACTGCAGGAGATGTCGCAACAGTAACTTTGAACGCAGCCAACCGCCAAATGTGCATTACAATGCAACACTTTCATAGTGTAAAAATCATTCGCATTGACCAGGATTTGAATTAGGATCCCTTGATGCCTGGTCGAGTGCTTTAGTCAGTTAAGCTACAGAGGTGCCCTATTACTGAAAGGTATCCTCCGACTGAATAAGTCTCAACCTTGCCCAATCAAGTCGATAAATAAATATAATTCTTCTTTGGTCTGCTTTGCCACTAGTCTATGCCTGCAATTCTTCCTCACTCCTAGTGAGGCTTCAAAGGGGAAGTCATCCAATCCATTCATTAGCTACCAGTCAAATCTTCAATAGTTGCAACCCTGGCATTCATATGAATTGATGCACTGGACGGATGTCTCATGAATCAAGAGCTTAAGAATAGCTTAAAAAGAGCTCATATGAGAAAAAAATTGGCAAATTTCCATTTCTTGACTCCAAAGGGAGAGAAACTGGAGACTCATAAAATTGGCAACACAGCACCAAGACCACACTGTATTTTCACAGGTTTTTTACAACCCCTTTCCTATGTGGGTGTTCAACTGCAGTGGGTTTTTTTGTTGATGACATCAGTTTAAAACCATGCTTTTCCCACAAATGTATATATATTTTCACATTCTACTAAACTTTTTCTCCCAATTTAGCATTTTTTTGATTTATTATCATTTTTTTTTATGTTTCCTTTCATATTTCTCAGTAATTGCTGTGAAACTGTCTACACTTTTTGTTTTAATGAGGGTTAGGGTGTAAGGAGGGATTGTCTGATCTTAATCTTGTCCCAATGTTTTATTACTACTAGTCAATATTGAAAAGGTCCCCTCACCTTCTCCCAAAACTTTTGGAAAGAAAATTTATTTGGGTTATGGGCCTTCCTTTTCCTCTGGCACACCCTTTTTGCCTAAAATAGAAAACTGACGTGTGCCTTAATCTTAATCAATCATTTATTCCTTCTGCCTTTCCTCCTAAATTATAATATATTTCTGCAAAACTTACCTACACAAAAATACCCTCATGTGAACATATTTCCATATCTACATGGTTATTTACAAAGAATAAAATTTGATTACACAAATTTATTGAGCAATAAAAAGAAAACAAACACAATTATCACCCCGAAGGTAGGTTTGGCAGGTGACGGTAGATTTCACCCAGTGCTAAGCCTGACCGCATATGAAATTCACATATTAGGGTATGGGGACAAATTCCTTTCCCTGTGTTGGCTATGGTTCACCAGGAATATCTGGTACCTGCTTGGATGGAGTTGAGGGTGCCCCGCAATGGAAACCCGGGCCCTTCGATCGGTAGTCCAACGCTCTACCTCTGGACTACTGCGTCCCCATTTATGAGCAATAATATCAACAAAAGTCTAAAAAATAAAAAAAAATAATTTCTGTCTACAGTTTGTATCTATTAAAATTTTTTCCTACATATTTTAGGAAGGTGTAGTACAATTCTGTTATTGTTGAAAATGAAATATTTCGATTAGTTGATGGCATCAGTCAGAAAGGAATTTATTTATCAATAGGATTTCAGCACTATTTTATTTTTTAATAATTTTGACTTAACTTGAGAGGTTAATTGAAAAAAGTTACAATTTTAAAAATATTTTCTTATCTATTATTTTGACTATTTTCAGGAAAAAGGTTGATTTTTTTCTTAAAAAATAAAACTAGAAATCCTCATGGAATGAGCAACTACCATTTGTCATGGACTAAACCTTTCCCTCATTTGGAAGGAATATTTCTGACAATTTGCAGATTCACATCCATGCAGTGGAATGGAACTCAAGAAATAAACGGGGCCGAGGAAACATGGAAGTCACACATTGCATAGTTTCAGCCATGATGTGGTGGAATTCGGACAGAATAATGCACAAATAATAGCATTTTTCCAAAAGATATTGATTTATTACAATCGTTTGATTAATGTAGTACATCAAAATCTGTCGTGTGATAAATCTCGTGGAAGTGTCATATTGTGCATTATTATGAAAGTCACTCCTTGCCAACCAAGCATACTTCATCACCCTATAATATTTTACAGCTAATACCGAACAAAAAAGGTAAGAAGAATAGTAAACATAAAGATAGTGACCGATAGAATACTGACAGAAGAAGTAAAAGCATAACTTGTGAACTTGGTCATTGTTTTAATAAATATGCCATCAAACAATCACTGGGAGGAAGAATACAATAGAAGCAAATATACAATCAATTAGAGGGCATTATCGCGTGTGTTCCTGCAGGGAAATATTTGATAGTGATGGGGGATTAGAATGCGATGGTAGGCAAAGGAAGAGATGGTGATGAGGTGGGGGACTACTGTTTAGGCACGAGGAATGACGGCGGGGAGAAAGCAAGAGAGTTCTGCAAGAGACAAGGTTTAATCTTCACCAACACTTAGTTTAGAAACCACAAAAGGCATGAGTACACAAAGAAAATGCCTGGGCACATGAAGATATCAGTTAGATTACAATTTGTTCAGGCATAAAGGTAGAAACAACATGATTGATTACTGCAGTTTCCTGGGAGGGGACAGAGACCAAAATTTAGAAATAATTATGCGAAAAAGGTTGAAACAAGGAAAAGTTTTCGACAAAAAATAGAAAATTAAACATGTGGAAAATAAAAAAAGTCTTTTTCAATCATCTTCACCACAAGTGATTGAAATAATAAAGATCTGATACCTTATTTCATCACATGGTTCATTACTTTTTAATGTTTAAGCCAGTCATTTGCCGTAAGAGTAATAGCATTGCAAAACTGTTCATCTTTTGCCATACATGCTGCACATGATATAAGCAGGAATTATGCCATCACGTTGTGACATGCGTCAGCATGTTACCAGGATGCACTGTGCAGGATATCGAATGGACTAAAGTGACTCAACTTTATGAGCATGAGAGTTTGATGCAAAGCATTTTGATTGGCAAAGGAATGTTGAATACTGGAAGTGAGAAGAGAACATTAGGCAGGTGAGGTATGGAGAGAAAAGGATAGGCAGGTTGGATAGAATGAATGAAAGCGGAAGAAATTTAGAGTTAAAGAATGGTTTACTGTAGTGTCAGTTTGTGTTTCTCATACGGGGCTAAGAAATGTAGCAGCGTTCAGTCTGTCCATCTAAAGCCTACCTACACTAATAATAATTATAATGCACATAATTTCTGATTTTGAGCAAAAACAAGTCAACATTTATTTATCTTGTTCGGACAGTCTTATCTATGCCAACACCACTCTTACTTCCGCTAAAATTTCTTCAGTTCAATTATTTATGGAAACTACAACGTTGCCACAAAAACGTTATGAACAGAGTAATTAGAAATTATGTTTCACTATTGATGTTATCAGATTGAACCTGTTTATCATAACAAAATGATAGACAATATCCCATAAATCATGAACAATATTCGAAGACTGCCTACAACAGTAAGATCTGGTGCTTTCCCGGCGTATTTGATTCGTGAAGGATTCTCGGGTCTTCCACCGGGTCAAGGGTTCCATATTGGCCGACGTTTCGATGCCCGACTCGTGCATCGTCTTCAGGGTTGATGGCTGCCATTCCGTATTTGGCCGTCTTATATACCGGAGCTCCCGCCTCAGGTGACCTGTGATTGGCCCGAGGAGGGGGGACCTCCTGATTGGTCGCCGGGCAGTTGTGGTCTGTTCCTTCCTTTCTTTACTTGGTTTAGCACCGGTTTCCGCATTGCATTGCTGAGGGAATAGCCGGAATCCCTATTGAAATTATGTCCTGCCATTTTAATTTCAATTGATTATTTGACTATTCGGTCCCAGTAACCACCGGCGCGGGCAAGTACCTTCGTCTCATTGAAATTGATGGAATGATCCATCGCGATGCTGTGTTCGGCGATGGCTGATTTTTCCAATTGTCCCAGGCGAAGGTTTCTTTTATGTTCTTTTAATCTTGTCTCAATGGTCCGCCCCGTCTCTCCGATGTAGACATCTCCGCAGGCACACGGGACTTGGTATATGCCTGGGGTCTTTAGGCCGATAGGGTCCTTTGCTCTGACGAGCAAATTTCTAATTATCCCCGGTGGTTTGTGGATAGCCTCGATGTTGTGCCTCGCCAGTATCCTGGATATTTTACCTGAGATCGAGGCGACGTACGGCAGGCAGGCCCTTGCTATCGGTTTTTCTTTTTCCTCCTTCATCGTGCGTGGTAGCGGGTTGAAGGCCCTTTTTAGGGCCAGAGAGATTTCGTGTCCGCTATATCCATTTTGGCGAAAGGTGGTTTTGAGATGTTTAATCTCCTCCGACAAACTATTCTTGTCAGCGATGTCCCTGGCTCGTTGGAAGAGTGTATTCAACACTGCTCGCCTTTGGGTTGGGTGGTGGTGGCTCTTACCGTTGAGGTACAGCCCAGTGTGCGTCGGCTTACGATACACCCCATGTCCGAGTGTGCCATCACTCTTTCGTTGAACCAGGATATCGAGGAACGGGAGTTTGCCGTCAATTTCCAATTCCATGGTAAAGGAAATGTTGGGATGCTGGCGATTCATATGCGCCAGGAATTCGTTCAGTGTATCGTTCCCATGTGGCCAAATCACGAATGTGTCATCGACGTAGCGGAAGAAATATTTCGGGCGGAGCGGGGCTGATTGTAGTGCCTTTTCTTCGAAGTCTTCCATGAAGAAGTTGGCTATGGCAGGGGAGAGTGGAGATCCCATTGCCACTCCATCCGCTTGTTCAAAGTACTGCCCATCGTAGAGGAAGTAGGTGGAGGTCAAGACATGGCGGAAAAGCATCACCGTGGTAGCGTCGATCTTGGCATCCAGGAGGCGTAAAGTGTCAGTCAGGGGGACCTGTGTGAAAAGGGATACCACGTCCAAACTCACCAGGATATCCCTTTCCTCCAGACGGATTTCATCCAAGATTTTTACAAAATCTGCAGAGTTTCTTAGGTGATGCTCGCAGCAGCCCACATGTGGCGACAGAACACTGGTGAGGTGCTTCGCAAGATTATAGGTAGGTGAGCTGATGGCACTCACAATTGGTCGCAGAGGTGCCCCAGTTTTGTGGATCTTCGGTAAGCCGTATAATCTCGGGGGGGCTGGTGCTTGTGGCCTCAGGTGCTTAGTGACTTCGGCAGGAATCTCGGCCTTCTTTAAGAGTTCGCTGGTCTTTCTCATGATGGCATCCGTGGGGTCGCGGGACAACCTTACATAGGCTGTATCTGAGAGGACTTCACGTATGCCTACAACATATTTTATCATATCTATATGATTTGGAATACACTGCTAGTACATAGGATTCTCATGATGTTAAATTGATTGCCGAATAAGACCATGTACAGCGTAGATAAGAGCTAGGACTAGTAAAATTTTATTATGATGAACAGAGTAGCATATCTAAACTGTTAGAGGAGCTAGGTTGGGAATCACTCATGTCGCAAAGGTCAAACTACAGTTCAATGCAACAATTTCAGAGCGTAAAAATCATTCGCCTTGACCAGGAATGATTTTTACACTCTGAAATTGTTACATTGAAATGCATATTAGCGGAACTCCGTTAAAAGTTACCGTTGCAGCATCTCCCGCAGTTTCTACACTACAGATCGAATCTCTTGCATAAATTGGAAGGGTGTCTCTTAAGCAATTACATCAATTTTATTATTAGCCCCATCGTACTTTGGTAGGAGAGTTCATGCACATGAAATAAGAGACGTTAAGTGTAGGAGAGATACACTGAAGATGCAATTTTTCCCATGACCGATAAGAGAATTCAGAATAATGTTGTCTGACCAGCCTATGGGGGAAGAGTATATTGTGTCATAAGCAGTCTGGTGTATAAGCACACCCCTAATGACCGCTTAAAAGATATCATGTATGTATCCCTAAGCTTTCTTCTGCTCCAAGCCTCATTTAAAACACACCATTCTTGTCTCTCACTAACTAGCCTCTAAGGGTACTTCAGCCAGATCACCCTCTGGTCCATTGTGGTACTAACATAAGTATATATCACTCATGTCCCAGGATGTTCAAATTAAACTTGTGTTTGCACGTTATTAGGGCAAGAAGGATGTTAACAATATTGCTACTAATTATCAAGGCCCTTTTTTCCACTTTTATGGATAGGCATGGCATGGGCTATTCAGTCTATCCAGTCAAATTGGCTTCCACTAAGAACTTAATGAACATGTTTTCCAGGATGATTGCCTCCTCTTTCGGTAATTCCTTTTGGTCTTTAGTATTTGTTAGCTTTGATGGAGATTGGAATTGTCCAATTCACCCCTTATGACATATGATTTCATTTACTGTGTATTGTACCTACTGCAATACAATTAATTATTCTACCAATTCACTCCATCAAACATCTCAAAATCTATGACAAAAGAAACATCCTGATTGTATTTGGGGTTCTTTTCTATATATGACCTCATTACTGCTCTGGCATCACGCCTTACCATCCTCCTCCGCCTGAAACCAAACTGACCATGCCTTGAGTAATCATTAGCCCTCCTATCATTAATGATCAAAGTAATACCTTAGCTGTATGCACCATCAAACTCATTGTACTATAGTTCTTATATTCAGCTACCTTTCCACTTTTTTGTGATGCAAACTAACACATCTCACTGAATCTTTCAGCCAAATTCGTCCTACATAAATACTACAGAATAGTATATTAAAATTCTTTATCCAAGTTTTCCTACAACCTAGAATAGTTCTGTTGGGATTGCCCTAAACAGGCTCATTTGATTACGATTCCAATAATGCACATTCTTGTAAAAAAATGTACGCCTGGACCTAATCTACGCCCAATTGATGACGTGTTCACTGTCAAACCTAGCTGGTCTAATGTATTTGCCATTTAGTTCCTCTATAAATTTATTCCATCTCACTTGAATTTTTTTGGTTCTATTAATAACATTTACTGCCTCATCTTTAATAGAGTGCATGGTTTTTCCCTTCATGCTTCCTGAGAGAGCTGCCATCTTCCTGCCTATTTCACCGATTTCGCACTGCATCTTCCACCACCCTTGTTTCATCCTGCAAGCACAACTACTAATATCTTCACATGCATTCAATTGCGAGTTAATGACCAAACAAAAACTCTGAATACCACAAATTTATACTATCATGAGTCAAATAGGATGAATTTGAATGGAGTAATAGTGATTCTTTGACAACCACTCACACTAAGTTTCCTGAGAACAACTGGGTTATATTTCAGTGATCTGTGATACCAAAACTGGGGTCATTTTGACTCAGAAAAAAACTGCATTAAAGGGCCCAACTGCGTCGCAAAATTACGGAAAAATACGAGGTGGAAACAATTGGAAAATAGGAAGAATCAATCCAAAAGTATCAATTGTTTACTCTAATGAGCGATAACTGAGAAAGGAATACTAGGATCGTGCTACAATCATAGGAATACAGCGCAAAAACACGAAAAACAAATTCTGGACATGCAGATTTTTAATTACTTTTTCACACAACTCGTAGCCACTATTTTTTAGAGAGTAAAATATCATTAAAGCAGATCTCCTTCTTTGCACATATCTCCTTCATATTTACGGTATTCTAACTCTTCCTACCACACACATACACTGCAGTATAAAAAGCAGATGTTGATTAATTGGCTAATTTTCTTATCGCTCCGTTCGTGTGATCATACAAACAAATGCAGGAATGTAAATTATAAAATTATAATATATATATACATATATGTATGTATATACGAGACTATTTCTTGCAGTGTACAAGACTCCAGGATAGTCGAAACCGGATTGGCGAAACGCTCACAGCACTGCGGGGCTCAACAGGCCAATATGCAGATACATTACTTGATAATAGCGCTGCTGCTTTATTGAAAGTACCACGGCTCATATTAGCAAAATGTCGTATTGCATATCTTGGTAGAGGAAATAAAAACCCACATCTAAATCAGCAGATATTTTGGAAACAATAATGTAGAAACTAGTTCTCTAAACTGCCGCAGACTAATTGGCAGTTGCTAGCATACAATCTTGCCGCATATTAATCAACGAATAATATTTTTAACCTACGCAGCTGATAATTAATCATGTTAGCCATGGATTGCCTTAACTTCTTCATAGGAATCGGGGAATGACTGCACGCACGAGATACGGCTCTTCCTCAATGGAATTCTAACTGAAATCGCAGCTTCCGCATGATAAAAACGTACTTTCATCAACGACGCTTTGAATCGTCTGCCATTTCTCGACGAATACAGAATAAATGTAAAGGCCTTCTAGCCAACACTTGTGTTACAAAACGCGATTCAATGGACTACATAATAGGAATCGAGACTGTTAACAATCAACGATGCTGTAACACCGGAAGCGTCTTCAATACACTTTCATCAAGGCCAAGAGCCACCACTCGTCCGTGATCGATAAGTAAATACGTAAGTGTACTACATGGCGGTAACGCGAAGGAAACTACACAGCTTTATAGGGTCAGTTCGTAGAAAAACGAATCGAATATAAGGGCGGGGCAATGGGAACTTGAATACATTAAGGCAGATCCACACTTTCGAAACCCTAAAATTTTAGGTCATCAAGCCAACCTTATACGCTCGTACACAGTGGGAATTTCAAGTGTAGAAGACGGTTGGCACTTATTGACTACACTGATGAACAATACTGTGACCTGATTTTGTTGTACAATGAAAATGAATATTGAAGGTCATGCTTTGCGGCAACTTGAAAAAAATACAAGATACTTATTCTGAAGACGCGTCGTATATTCCATACGGGCGAAACGTAAACAAAGCCATTGCGACGGAAGAGACAGAGGGAGAGAGAGAAAGAGGAAAAATGCGCGCCGACGGCCAGGCAACAGCGCATGCAACACCGGTTGCGCCCATGTACGAGGCTACGGGGGCGATGGTGGGAATTAAGGTGGACGATCGTTGATGGCAAAGGTGAAAAAATAAAACAGAGGCGGAAACTTAAGAGCCATTGCTTCAAATTTAACCGATAGCATCACTGCAATATTTTCCTGGCGGATACACTGTCTGGTTATCGGAGTAACTAAAATAACTAACTCGGATCCACAATTTCCAAAACTGAAGACTGGTAAATAACATTTAAATCAAAAGAGACATAAATAAGTTTTTAATTGGTGGCAAAATTTGTAGATATTGCACGCTACCTACAGCGACAGGGATTGAATTTTGCGATTTGGTATACTCCGAGGGAAAACCCCTTCGAGAGAGCTACGATACCAACGACACGTAACAAGTTTTTTTTTATTCCAAGTGACAAAACCTTGACTCGAGACACCTGAAGCCACGACTTGAATATTGTCCACAATACCCTGGCGTTGTAACATAGAAATTTGGTTTCGTTAATGACAGATGCAATTAACACCTCATCCTCTACAACTACATGCCGAAATCCAAGTACACGAATACCGTTCCATCAACGATTAAAGCTATAATTTCCTGGCAGTTTGATGATGCATAAAAAAACACTACGAGATCCTAAAGCTAACGTTGAAAAGACCTTGAAGATTAATTATGTTGGTGGGATTTTCAAAATACGCAATGCAGAATGGTGTTTGAAGGAAAGAGAAGCGGGTTCAAACAGTAATCGGTTTCAAATCCGAATTTCCGGTGAAACTCATCCACCATAAGTGAAATCTACATATGACGACGGTTAGGATTCAAAGGGAGGGGAGGGAGGGAAGTACATTCGCGTACTTCAACATAGGTGGGAGTGGCGACGGGCGGTTTACGAATGATCCCAGTACGCATCGCATCTCGTGTCAACAGGCCACCTATGAAAAAAGTGAGCAGCTCGAAACACGTCTCATAATACCTCACGGAAAAGGAAAGGGAGGCGTTCACCAAGGAAGGGAAAACTGGGGGCGTAACTTACGTCTCTAAATGAGATGAGAGGCGGGATTTATCGTGGTAACGTTTTCGGGGACGTGCTACCTTTAAAATGCGTCTGCCATTACAATAAATACGCTGCTCGATGTCTTTTTTTCTCCGAAATCATGTTATTCGAAATGAAAGTCCACACTTTCTCTGCCGCGCGAGACTGGGCGGATGTCTCTAACGTGGGGAGCGGGATCCTTCCCAACATCCCTCCGTTTGTGAGAGGAGGACCCGATATATTTTTACGGGACACTGAAGTCGGATCTCATGGGGTTGCAAACATGCGAAGTGCATTGCCGAATTGATCACTGCAAGTTGGCCCGTATAGTTTATCCCGACCAATTGACGAACCCGAAGAGTTTAATTTCAAATTTAAATCAACCATTCACTAACAAAACAGAGTAGCTACTAATCGGCAAAATGATAACTAAATTATTATATGGAAAAGGAGCGACATACGCTTCTGCTGACACTGAGGGAAGTGAACGGGGCGTTTCAAGAGCATTAATATTTCCACTTGCACACTTATTCGTACCACTCAACCTTCATTCTCTCTCCTTTGCTTCCCCTCTCATTTCCCTTCTAGGTTGCCTAACACTCATCGAGCAGATACGTCAACCACCGAGACAAATTTAAACTTAATGAATCAACCAATATTGGAAATGTAAACAGAACCTTAACTCCTGACATACTGAGGCGTGATGGTGCTTGGAAGTGGCACTTTTTTACCAGAGGAATTATAATCCCCCATAGAGTTAACTTATTATATCAGCATTCATTCCTCACATTTAAGAAATTCACCACTTTTGTTGCCTTTCTAACGCAGATTCACTACAAAAATCACAGAGCAAATTTCACTGCTGATTTCCTAAGGGTTAATTTCACTGCTGAAACTTAACGAAAATTGGTCTGGCGAGAAAATCGAGTCCTGCACTGTAAGCATTTCACAGACACTGCAAGTTTACGTCAACTAGTAAGCGATCACTGCTGGTACATCCACAATGGATTGAATAATTATAAAGCATTCTGAAACATACCTCTCGGTACATGATAAGTGGTGCCCGTAGCCACGGAAATGAGGGGATTTTGTGGCAGATGATATTGCACATGGTGTGATGGAGATGAAGGCAAGTGAGGTCGAGTAAGCACCAAACCACCAGGAGTTGATGCTCCTCCAGAACCTACAGCAGACGACTGGATCAGTGTTAAAGTGGCACTTCCAGTGCTTGAAGAAGAAACTAAAGGAGAGAAAGGGAGAAGATGCTGAGACACAATCTAAATATACCTTGGTTTATATTACACAAATAAAAGAAATGACAATTACAGCTACTTGGGTGATTCAATGAAGGTAGCGTAATGTACCACAATCTTAAATCATACACATAATACTATAGACAAGCACGAGGCGGGGTTCCAGCCAACGTCTTGATGGTAACCCAGCGAGCGCATAACCCGCTGGATTGAAGGGCCATCACAGAATTAAGAACTTAAGTAAATAAGGTGCACTGACGGAGAACTCACCTTGTTTGACAGATGACTGGGATATAGGAACAATATGAGAGGTTATCTGACTGCCTCCAAGTCCACCACCCACTTGGCTGCCTGAATTGGAACCTCCAGAATTCGCTACATTTTGCCTCGCTTGGACATTCACACTTGAATTTCGGAGACCGGTTATCTGTACCTGTAAAAATATAAATTTTGCAATTAGGTAAATATCTGGTACCGTTGCGTGGCGTTAAGAAATCACAGAAATCAGCATTTCAATCTACAACACCCTGGAGAAAGTAAATTACACGGGGAATGTCGAAGGGCAACAAGAAAGAGTGAACTCCCATAAAAGATCCCTTCAGAAGATTCTTTTAACGACCGACGACGCCAATAACGTTGAATATGACATGTACTTCGTATACATATATATATTCCATGGTAGCTCTCTAAAGCTCAACTTCGCTCATTTGTAATGTCACTGCTGACAGCGTAAGTCTTTAATTTAAAGAGATTCACTTTTAACCTATCGTCACAAGATCAGATAACATACACGATAACATAAAAGGCTTGTTGAACGCTTTGAAATTTTGGCAGTAAATATATATAGATGGGTAATGAAATATCGGATCATTTACGACGAGCGTACCGCTAAGATTTGCGAGTTCTTTTCAATGAAAACGCAATATTAGACTCGAATTATTAATGAAACATGATTCTTAGGACGAATAGTAACAATCACAGGGTCCAAACCTTCTTTAAATGCGGAAAACCGTCGCATTATGACAAAATAAGAGCGGACAACCAAGTTACCAACACAGTTAAGGTTTGCTCATTTCCTAACCGCCCAGATGCTTAACGACACCAAAATTAACCAAATTTTGCCAAAAATTGGTCGAACCAACAAAATACTAACAACAACATAAGAAACACTCGATTTTATCACAAATATACATTCTTAAACATGAGAGATATCCACTCACCGAAGATGTAGTTGTTCGAATCGAATCAGCGGTAGACTTCATCCCACTCACTTTCGACACTAAATCCATTTCATTTCCAGGATGTTTTGGTGATTCCAAGGAACAATTAGCGATGTAAAACATAAAAATGCGAAGTAAGAGCGCCAAATTGCATATGGATGAAAACAAAGCTGATCTACTTCTCAACCATTTTCAAAATAGCCTCTCGTTTCGAATGAAAAGTATTTTTCTCGCACTACTTACAACTTCCTTAGATACATTTACGGTTCCTACCACCAAATAACTAAAGTTTTTTAACTTGCACGGGCGGTGCACAACGTATAACAAATTCTTCTGAGTCCATCTGGGTAGCTGAATTTGAAATACGTTGCTCAGCTGGGCTTCGCTGACCTTTAGAGGAGATATGTGGATACAAACTTATCATATCATTTAACGGAATGTAATACGAATAATTGACCTACTAAAAAACATTTTTAGACTTTTAAACGCTTTTAAGTAATTTATAGTTACAATTATTCCCGTACAAAGTATTTATTAAAAATTGATTTGATCCGGAAACCGTCGCGCATTACTTTGTAAACATCTTTATTGCAAATATATATATTAATACACAGCTTTTAGCTTACGAGTGATATACATTTATTTGTTCTTATAATTATCTATATGTGCCCACGGTAATATTTTTAAGAAATTGAAAAAATTAATATAATTATTCCGTATTTATATGTAGTATATAGTTTCCTGGGTACGAGATTACCTTTTATAGAAGTGGCCAAAGATTGCTTTGTTTATAGGCATATTTAGGCTAGTAAGTTGAAGATTCATTTTCAAGGCGTTATATGTTGTGGAATAGTCACTAGCGAATTTTTACTGATCTTTTTTGAGGAGAGCGAGAATGCTGAACGTAACATTTCTTTCATTATAACCGGGTGAATAATTGCGAAAGGTAATTTTAGTACAACAATTTTGTGAGGGGAACATCATCTGTTTTCATTAAATATTTCTAATGTGTTTTGCTTGATTACTTCCACTCATTATCTCCATTTAAGTGTTCACACATATTGCATATAGGTTTCCGCTCAGTCGTTGCGTGATATGTGATATATGTTGTGGAAAGCCAAGAATGTGGAACAATGTTTGGGTGGGAACGAATTTATGAGTATTATCTACCTTCCAAATGAAACTTACTGCGAAATTCATTTGAGACTAAATGATTATCACATTGATTTGCTCTTACGAATCTCAGCATTGTTGCCCTGAATTTCTTTTTCCGTAAATCGTTCTTGTGTAAAGCCACGTATTTTTTTTCAATCGAGTAGGATACATGTTGTTTCATCCGGAAAATAGGTGATTAAGCATTATGCTTTCCATTAGGTGTGCGGTTATATCCGTTCGCACGAAATCTTCTATTCGCATCTAGCGTTAAGTTTTTCTGCTAAAGACAGTTTAGGAGATGCTTACTCAGTCAGGATTGGAAATGTCGGTATTCTGATGGCATTAAGGTCTGGCCGAGGAAGTGTCTTTTAATACTAACTTTTAATTATGCGAATTTAGCTTCTTTTAACTGTGAAATGTACGTACTAGTAATATTTACAATCGAGGATATTGCTTCGGGATTTCTAATTTTTTTCATTCGCCCCACCTTTCCCATAAATAACCCCTCGAAGTACTCTAGCCCTCCCCGAAGTACCTCTTTCAGATAAATGACATTTCACGATAACTGCCAACAGTAAATAGTGAAGAATTATACAGGTCATGAGTGATGAAAAAGTTAATTTTGGTTGTTGAGCTGAGATACAGTTACCTAAAACCTATCATTGAGTACTCTCGGAAAGGTCTGTGTTAAAGAACAGCCCTGAATGGGCCGTAGATGAAGAAAAAGAGGTTAGGATATCTATATTAAAGTAAAATGTTCTGTTTGATGACGCTCGATTGTAATTCTGTTTAAGGAGGAAATTGGGTGTGGTGTTCTGACCAACATCTATGTGCTCTCTATTGCATTATGTAGGTTGCAGTGCCTTCAAATCGCAAATTTATCCTCTCCTTGCCTCCTATCCACTACCCAACAAATATATGTTGAATTCTGATGCCCTACCTGCTTAAACTTTTGCATGTGTACCTGAATGCTTAATATTTGTTCTTGATGATGCTGTAGTGCAGTGAAGGACTAAGGGTCTGAATCGCAATGAGTAATAATGCCTTTCCACTTGTTGGCTTTGTCTTATATCTAAGGATGGGTTGGAAAATAGCTATAGACGTAAATAATCATTCTTTTCCTACATCTATCCAGTCTTGTTTATAAGATAAGAATGTCACCTGAAGATGCTATCATATGATAACCCATAGGATTTTTAAATTGTAAATGTGGGAACTAAGTTTTATTTGAACAAATGTGTTGCTTTCTTTCTTTGAATTCAAAGCATTACGATTTTAAAACAAATTGCTGAGGCAAGTACCGTGTTGCTTGATTAGGAATTGCACTTGCAGCTATCTTCATATACAATGGTCTGGGGTGTGCTAAATATGGTGCAAATGAATTGGGTGTGGAAGAAAAGTGAATGCATGGCAGGCAAGATGGTCAAAATAACGTCATCACAAGTTTTCAATGCGGAGATTGATTTGTTACTGCTCTTCAAACTCTCCGTGTTCTCTGCCAGTCTCTTTGTCCCCTCATAGCTTCTAGCACTGACATTGTCCATAACTTGCCTCTCTTAGGTTATCCCGAGACTTCCTCTTGAATGCTTCCCCGGTGTTTCTTGCAATTATGGCCTTTCATAAGCTGTCATGCCTCAGTATGTGTCCAATCAACTTCCCTCTTCTTCGCTTGATTATCCTCCATAGGCTTTTCTCTTTAACCACTCTTCCAAGTGCTTCTTCATTTTATATTCTCTTCATCCACCTTTTTCTCCTCGTTCTCCTGTGGCACCAACTTCCATTGCCTCCAATACCGCCTTTCTCTACACTATGTTTCTGTACACTTCTATGATGCTTCTGTTGTGAACAGCTGTAGAGAAGTAGACTCCATATATACTAGCACTATTTGCCATTAGTAGTGTTTCTTCCAATAGAAAGCCTTCTGCACACTATGTCCCTTTTGTTTCTTTCTTCCATCACTGGTGTATTTACAGCCTGAAGAGCAAAACTCTTCTACTTACTTCAGTTTGTCTGTCCCTAATTTTACTTGGAGATTATCTTCTAAAATTTGACTGCAGACCATTACCATTCATCCACCTTTTTTATCTTTAGAACGTACTTACTCATCCTCTTCTCTGAAGTGTACAGCATCTTTGGCAAGTGTTCTTTCTACTCTGCAAATATAGCCATGACCTCGCCAAATGGCAGTATGCACATCCTTTATCAGTGTATTTGTATACGGCCTCATTTTTTCACTCGATCTTGTTGTTTAATGCATTAAATATTGAGACTGTATACTACTCACTGCAGTACAATGTTCTTAATTTTAGCTTATTCACAGGTCATACCACATCTAATCACTGCTGCCTGCTCTCTATGTAGGTTTTGAACCAGCTTCCTGTTTTTGTAGTTCATTCTAATTTCTTTTAGGATGAGTGGCATTGTGTATTCCAGGTCATGATGTCAGGGGCTTTCTCCAGATCATAGAATGCAATATAGGTCTGTTGACAATTCTATATCCTCTTGTCTACAATGAGTCTTAGGGCAAGAAAGCTCCTTTTGTTCCTATAGAAACCATAAACACATTAATTAACCCTAAGGTCGGTTTGGAAGGTGATGGTAGAGTCCACCCAGTACCAAGGCCTATACGGCGAGTGAAATTCACACATCAGGGTAGGGGGGCCAGTTCCTTTCCCTGTGATGGTTATGGTTTCCCAGGAAGATCTGGTCCCCAAAAAATCACACAGCTTGGGTGGAGCTGCAGGTGCCCAGAGACTTGCCCGGGAATCGAACCCGGGACCCTCCGGTCAGTTGTCCAACGCTCTACCCTTGGACTACCACGACCCACTTTGTTCCTATACTTCTTTTAAATCCAAATTGTTCCTTATTTAAATAATCTTCGGCTTTCTTCTCCATGATTCCTTTTAATGTCCAATCTACTCTTTTCACTCTTCTCTAAAACACTTCCTAAATAGGTGATCTGTTTTACCTGTTTTAGGTTATATTCTCCAACTTAAATGCTTATCTTAGACTTTCTATTTCTTGAGAATCTCATTATCTATGTTTCCTTAAGATAATTCTCATCTCATACGTATCTCACTGATTCTGCAATTTGCTAAATTACTCTGCATCAATATTATTAAGAAGAAGTGATAATGGATATCATATATCAACTACCTAACACCGCCCATTCTGACTCCTTCTGTTATCTGCCCCTGTGCAAGACATGTACAGGTTCTGGATAAGTCATCTATCCCTGCCATCTACTCCTATCTTCTGCTAAATATGCATTAATTGTGACCACTCGACTTAATGCCTTCTCAAAATTCGTAAAGGGTAGAAAAATCTGGTTGTTACTAAAATTACTTTCCACTATTGAACTTATAATTGGAATGGTGTTTTTTCTGAACCAATATTGATTTCCTTCATAATATTCATTTTCTCTCCATCTTTCTGTTCTTTAATATCTACTCTGTCATAAAAAAATTTAACTATTATGAGAGGAGATGTGAATTTCTGAAGAATACAATACCCAGAAATCAAATTTTGAAAGCTATTCAAAATTTAAAATTTGTTAGAGGAACCACAAAGGGAACAAAGCTTGTAAAATGGATGAAAATCTGGGAAGTTGGTTTAATTTCCAGTATGATTAGACATGGAAGAACTCGATTTGTACTAACTCCTAAAGTACATAAAATCTCGTTTGGGGTAATTTTGACTTCGTCTGTGGGGTACATGGTTTAATGGATTGTTTATTGCAGAATTAAATAATATTCTGTAGAAAAATTTTAACATTTCAAATGAAAATCAATCTAATCATTCAGTCTTAAATATATGCACTATCACTTAAAAGTATCCATGCAATCGCTGGCTCACCAGGCATTGGATAATGTTGAAAAAGGGTTGCTGTTCCTTGCATTCATTGACTGGCAGGTCCCTCTGCCCATCGGGGTAATGTAAAACTATTGCAACTCAAGTGTCTAGTAGCCATTGGATGCCATCATACACTTTTTCATCTTTTCCCAATTCTCAAAACACCAGCGGTACAATTAAAATGTGACAACATTTCAGAAAAAAAGTCGGCCATACAGGGAGGTTAGAAATCTGGATGTATAAAAGGATAAACAGCATGTAGCTTCAAAGTATTTAAAAAAGTTTTCAAGCAATTGATTAAAAATGTTCAGTAAGGTGAGTGTATTATTTCAATTGGCTTTATGGAATAATATACATCCATGCACACAATACCACTAATATAATTAGGCCAATGTATACATAACTATATTTGGATTGGATTTAAGGATTCAAAATCGTTTGAAGACACCATTAAGAAAATGTCCATCCAGAAGTTAAAATAATCATGCATCAGAAAGAAATAATTAAAAATCTGTTAGAAATGCTTACTGCCAATATATCATGTAATTTTTTTTTCAAATATAGGACACATTACAGAAAATTATACTGTTTCAAATTATAGTTGCAGATATTCATCAACAGAGTGGAATATGTTAACAGATATTTTCAAAGTTTTTTTTTAAATGTTGACATTTTATTGAGATTTCTCACATTGTCAGGTAATTATGAAAAAGATTGAGGCCCATATTTTTATGTCCAAGTGCGGCATTTCTAGTTCTTACAAATGATTTGGGCAAGTTTTTAGAGGTTTTGGTATGATAATTTTCATTGCTATTGCAGAATTGGATTGGGTTCTCAGCACTGATAATTCTTCTATATATATATATATATGTATATGTTTATACACACACACATATATACTGTGTATATATATATATATATATATATATATATATATATATATATATATATACACACACAAATATATATATACACACACACACTCATATATATATATATATTTTTTTTTTTTTTTAAGGTAATCTACCGGTTAAGGTAGGTTTTTGGATGGACACAACTACCAAACAAATATTTTATTACTCCTAACAAAACACAAAATCCATCATCCTACTCTATATCAGGTCCCTCTTCATCTCTGAGTACTTTCTTCCTCCCTTCATCCCGTCCAAAATCCCTATCCTGTTCCTTCCCTTTCCTCTTTTGCCCAACATTCTACCCTCTATCACAGTCTTCAACATCCCACTGCCAGTCAACACCTCCTTCAGCCACTTTTCCTGCCTCCATAGGATTGCTCTCAACAAACCCCTCTCTTCGCCCACCATACCAAGTACTTCCTCATTTGTTTTCTTCTCTGTCCATTTCACCTTCTCCATTCTTCTCCACACCCACATTTCAAAAGCCTCCAGTCTACGTCTATCCTCCTGCTTCAATGACCACGTTTCCGCAACGTACATAGCTATGCTCCATATCAAAGTTTTTACGAGTCTTTTCTTAACGTCCTTACTCAACGTCCCTGTCATCAACTCCCACCTCCTTGTGAAAGCCTCTTTGCCTAGCCCAATTCTTCTCCTTATGTCCCAACTACTTTGACCGTGTTGGTCCAAAACACTACCGAGATAAGTAAACTGTTCTACCTGCTCTCATTTTTGCCTTCCTATTTTAATGTTAAGCTTAGCCTTTTTATTTCTAGAAAATCGCATAACCTTTGTTTTATTAATATTGATTCTCATCCCATAACTGTCGCACTGAATTTCCAATTCACTAAGCAATGCTTGCAGCCCCTTGGCTGACTGACAAACTAAAGCTTGGTCATCAGCAAACCTAACCGATTTTACGAATTCCCCGCCCACTTTCATTCCTACCTCCGATTCTTCCCATGCCTCTTTAATCATTTCCTCTGCATACAGGTTGAACAGCAACGGTGATAATGGGCAACCCTGCCTTACACCCCTTCCTAACACTGCCCATCCTGACTCCCCGTTTCCCACCCGCACCTGAGCAGTCTTAGACATGTACAGGTTGCGGATTAGCCTCCTTTCCCTCCAATCTATTCCTATTCTCTGCAATATACTCATTAATTTTTCCCAATTCACTCTATCAAATGCTTTTTCGAAATCTACGAAACAGGGAAATACCTCCTGGTTGTATTCTATATTCCTCTTAATTATTAATCTCATTACTGCAATGGCATCATGCGTACCTCTCCCCTTCCTAAATCCAAACTGATCATCCCCTAGGTAATCATTTGCCCTATTCTCTATCCTTTTGTTTTTGATCCTGAGAACAACTTTAGCTGCATGGGATATCAAACTTATTGTCCTGTAGTCCTCACATAATGTAGCCGTTACCTTTTTTGGAATAGGACTAAAACTGATCTCACAAAGGCTTCTGGCCAGATTCCTTCCTCATAAATACTACGGATCAGCCCATATAGCCTCTTCCTCCCACATTTTCCTAAACATTTCAATAGTTCCGCAGGAATGTTATCCACCCCCACGGCCTTATTTAGTTTCATCTCCCTTAATGCCCTTTCTATCTCATTGTCGAGAATGCCTGGACCTAAGCTATCTTCCTCTACGTCATGTTCCTTTTCTATGTCTAACTTTCCTGGTCTAAGTTCTTTACTATACAGATCTTCAATGTACTCCTTCCATCTCTCTTGGATCTTTCCTGTGTCAATGATTATCTTACCCAACTAATCTCTAACTGTTAGCATAGATCTCCCTTTCTTACTTCCCGATAAAGATTTAACTTTGCTATACAGCGCACCGATTTCATCCTTCGTCTGCAGACTTTCCATATCCTCGCACTGCGTCATCCACCATGCTTGTTTTGCTTTATTTGTTGCCCGCCTCAATTTACTATTTAATTCTTTGTGCTTCATTTTGCCTAACTATGTATTTACATTCTTCCATTTTCTCCACTCATCCATCTTTGTAATCATCTCATTCGTGATCCATGGTTTCCTAGTCCTTTTAGCGTTAACGGGTCCAATAGTGTCTTTTGCGGCTTCCGATAACCCTCTCTTGATACTTTCCCATTTTTCTTCGATAGTGCTTACCTCTTTACCATCCTCCATGATTTCCTCTACCGCCTGTTTGTATTCCTTCCTTTTCAAATCATTTAATGTTTCTACATTCCATTTTCTAACTCGCCGCCCCTGCCTTATCTTTTTGAAACGGACGCTACATTTCATAACAACTAAATTGTGGTCTGAGTCCGCATCCTCTCCCGGGGAGCTGTGCGAATTTATCACACTGTTCCTTAACCTGTGTCTTACCAGAATATAATCTAGCTGATGCCTTTCTGAGTCACCTGACATTTTCCATTTATACCTGTCTTTTGTGGTGGTAGTCCCCCACCTCAATACCATCTTTGCTTACCGTCGCATTCCAATCCCCCATCACTATCAAATGTTTCCCTGCAGGAACACACGCGATCATGTCCTCTAACTGATCGTATATCTTATCGACCTCTTCTTCCTTATGGTTGCTCGGTGGCATGTATACCTGAATAATAACTAAGTTCGTCGGTTCTGCTTTTATCTCCACTAGTAGTATTTTATCCGTTACCTGCTCTATGTTGACTACGCTTCTTCCTACCTCTTCATTTAATACTATGGCAACCCCTCGTTGGCTCTCGTCCCCACCGCTGTATATTATTCTATACTTATCACTCCAGTATTCCCCGCTATCTTTCCATCTCACCTCGCATAGCCCTAAAATATCTATATTTCCCCTTTCCATCTCTCGCTTAACATTCTCCAATTTCCCTGTCCTCATCATTGTCCTAACATTCCACATTCCTATTTTAACTAATGTGATCTTCTTCTCCTGAGTCTTCTGTCCTGCTGCTGCTGGTTTTCCCTTGCAAGGGTTTCGTGGGATGATGACTGCTGAAGTACAAAACACGGCCAGTTGGGCCGAGCCCTGTGGTTGCCAGGACTCATAGTCTCTGTATCGTCCATCATTTAAATCTTGGAAATGAGAATTGTAATATATATATATATATACATACACACACACACACATATATATGGAAATGGCAAAATGTGAAGCTTCTTATACAGGGAGCATTAAAACATGCATTGCACATTATTTGAACAGCCCTTTTTTTGTATTTGAATATCGTACTTCCTTTTGGTGAGGAACCCCAGAAAATGACACAACATCAAATGTGTTTAGAAATAACCATAATGCAAAGTTGTGAGGACATCATTACGAATAGTGTGCCTGATCACATTGATGAGAAAACAAATAGAGCTTAATCTGTAATTTAACTTGTTAATATGAATATCCCAAGATAATTTACTATTTCCTTGACCAAGAAGCAAGAACAGGTATTTTTTGGAATAAATTTCACATCAAAGTTGATTATGATGTTAGCTTTTGGCTTGTTTTTGTTAATAAAAAATACTAAGCTTGATTTATCAACATTGAGGTAGAGTTTTGCATGCTCATCGAGCAGAAGTGTAGCAGTTCAGTCAACGAAATCATTCAATCATTGGTATACGTTTAATGGCATAAGTTTCATGCCAAACATGGGATGGACATTTATCAACTCTGAAACTACTGATTAGTCATATTCATTACAAACTTTTTCTATGGGCACCAACACAATTTTACAGTAGCGCTTATAATAGTCCACTTTATTAAAATATTTTTGGAATTGTAGTAGAGCAAAGAATCCATTTAAAAATGCTTCAATGGGTTTCAAATCGATTAAACAACAGTTATAGAATTGTTTATCCCTAAGCTTTTTCTGTGTAACAAGAAGAGAAAGGCTTATAATTACTTAAAATATTTTGTTGATGCCATAAAATTATAGAAATGGCCCATCTCTCGTAACTAAATTATAACTTTAATTGAAAACTGTATGTGGTCGAAATTCAAATTTAATTAATTATGCTATTGAAAACCTTAAATTTCCCATTTTTATTCTCATTACGTAACTTCGTGTTATAAATAAACTTTATAATTTTAGAATTTTTATATTAGAGATATTTCAAGAGAGGTTATTTCGACGTGTCGCAGCTCAAGTATGAACTTTCATTTCTTTAAGGCAAAAATTCTCTTTCATAATCTGGCGCCACAGGAAGTTGAAATAAGTGAATGGCGCATCGCGAGTGTTAGGAAAGGAATGAACGCCATTAGCTAATATTATATGCGCGTACGGCTTTTAGAACTCGTTCCGAATTTTTCTGATCCAAGAGTGACGCTCATCAACATACAATGAAGTAATTTCCAAAAATGTAATCTCTGATTTCATTCGGTGTATTTGAATGTGTTTTAATTTGAGAAATTTTTGATTTTCAGGTATTATTGCGACTACTGTGACACATATTTGACCCATGATTCGGTATGTGTACTTCTTGTTTATTTCTTGGGAAGGACCATTAAGTGTTCGCATTACTCATTTTTATTTTTCATGATTATTTTAATACTGATAATTCATATTTTAGCCTTCAGTTCGGAAAACTCACTGCCAGGGGAGAAAACACAAAGAAAATGTGAAATATTATTATCAAAAATGGATGGAAGAGCAAGCTCAACATTTAATTGATGCCACAAGTCAGTAATTTACGAATTCTTAGGTTAAAATGTCTGGAAAATTATGTATGCTAATTTTCTTATAAATTTTTCAGCGGCGGCGTTCAAGGCGGGTAAAATTGCTTCAAATCCATTTGCACAAAGCAAACCTGGAGCAGCCATACCGCCACCTGCTGCAATGCCACACGGTAAGGGTTCGTGGTTTATATCCAACGTGATCCAGTAAAAGTATGTTTTGGTTATTTGGAATTTTCTCAATTGTAGGCCCAGCGCGACCGCCGGCTCCAATGCACCCTCCTGCGCCTGGTCCACCTGGGCCAGGAATGGTTGGACCCCATGGTCCAGGACCGATGCCGCCCCACGGCCCAATGATGATGGGACCACCAGGACCTATGCCTCACATGATGGCTGGTACGTGAGCAATCGATTAAGAATCTGTTAATGTTTTACTCTAGTCATGCTCCTATTGCTTTCGTACTTCATGGTCATGGAAATTTACCCCTAAATAACTTTAATACTTACGCATTGAAATTAACTTACCCACTAAGTTCTAGATGAATGAAATTTTATTTTCATAATGAGTAAAGTGTGAAAATGGAAAACGTCACATCTAGGTTAGTGATGACGAGGTGACACGATTAGGTAAATGTAAAAATTGGTAAATGTAGAAATGAAAGGAAATATTTATTGTTGCAAAAACATTTAGATTCCTGTAGTATGGAGGAATATGGATCATTTTAAGCTTATTAATGGTCATGGAATGGTCTTTGATTTGTGCAAATTAGGCTACAACTCCCGTGGAACTTGTGGATCTACGTATCTTTAGGAATTTCTCACATTCAATTGCCATGTGGGAAGGCATAAAATTTCCCGGAGGCTAGAATTTCTCAGTCTCACAGTTTAAAAAAAAAACAGTTGTAAATTAATGAATTTAGCTTTCGTCAGCAATTAATCAGATGAAGCCACATGAGTAATGTGTCATTAATTTATCTTCCATTTCCTGCCCTTGAACTTCTTAAAGTTGACTTGCATCCTGAGTATGCTTGGTCAGTGTTCTAATGGCATGGTATTGTAATTTGTTCTGACCAGAATTAGTATTGCTCTATGAAGTTGCAATGGAGAAGGAATGGTTTCCACAAGACCATGACGCCATTCAATTATTTTTCATTAACTTTTTATGCATTGAAATCACTTCATGATCACCGACATAATTTTCATTCATTCTCTTATTATATACATTTTAATTATTGTAGAGTGATGATTGTGTAAAATCTTTTTAGTTGGAAGTGTTTATTTAAATGCCTCGTAACTGAAAAATTTGTTGTCTCAGGCGTAACTTTGTGGAATTTGCATAACATATTGAAATTTAATGAAATAATTCATTTTGAAGAAAAAGGTCAAAGACTCGATGATTTGGAGCAGTTAGAAATTTTGAAATGTTTCCGTGGGAAAGATGATCTTGCCAACGAAATTTTGTATCCCTCCCACTCCCCACTCCTAGACCTACCACTCTTCTAAATCAAAAATGTAATTCTCCTTTCTTCCCAGCTACATTGTGACCTTCTTACCCTTCCAACCTCCCTCTCTGACCAACCCCCCCCCCTCCTATGATCAGAAGGTATATATAGCCAGTGTGCTTCTATGAGGACCACCTGATGATGACGTTCAACGTCGAAACCTGGGTCGTGTTTTTTTTTAAATAAAGTGCGTGGAATTACAAAGTCAATTATTTCATTACATTTCAATATGCCTCATAACTGCTTTATGAAGTCCCTCTAAGCTGACCAAATTATTAAAGTCCTGATATTAAGTACAAGTAAATTATGGTGACACCTGTAATTTCAGGCATGCGCCCACCAATGATGGGACCAATGGGCCCTATGATGGCCATGGGCCCGATGGGTCCCCTGAGAGGCCCACCTCTAATGGGAGGACCACCAGGACCTATGAAGAAGGTTGGCTGATCAGTTGGAGAGGAGAATAATAATGTAATATTAGACCATTCGATCAATTTCAATAATGAACGATTGTAATGCTGAGCGGGTGAAATGTTTGTGTGTGTGTGTAAATGTTCATTTTAAATAATAATGTTAATCTTGCAATGGAAGTGCATACATTACTACAACTGTCAATCCTTTTTTGCTATGCAAGACCTTACACTTGTTCCCTTGACACTGCATCCATCAGAACATACCTTCAATTCTTTTTAGTGCCAGATGGAATTCTATGGAAGTTGCAAGTTGTGACTCCTAGTAATTTTCCAAGCTCTGGATCTACATCTATATCTTAACCCGGGAAGCCACCACAGGGACGTGAGCTGGAGAGTATTAAGTCACTAGCCTTTGGAATGATTGATGATTTATAAATTATGTTTCCTTCTGTTGTGGTCTAGATTGTGTGAGGAAACAAAAAGTTTTATTTTGTGGTCAATTCTGTGGTCAGTGGTGGTTTCCAGACAGATCTACAAATAGCAAAGATGAAACTTATGTATGAAAAAGGGGATGAGGATGATATTAACAATCACCGACCAGTGTCCATATTGACTAATTTTTCTAAACTCAAAATTTAAGTCCTTAATGACAAATATGCATATGAAATATATCATTAAAAATAAAATTTTAAGTATGGAACGATTTGGATTAAAAGGGTAAAGGCACCAAGAGATTGATGCTCTTGCAAGTTTTCTAAAAAAGACAATGACTTCAAGGAATACTCAGTTGGTGTAGTCGATGATCTTTCACATGCATTTGATACTGTAGACCATGAAATTCTGAGTAAATTTGAATGTTATGGGATCAGGGTGTATGCCATAAATGGCTTTAATCATTGAGTAAATGAAAAAAATCCAACAGCCGTAAACAGTTTATCTTTCTAAACGAAGAACAAATGAGATTAGTTGGCTAACGCCACAACTCAAGGATGAGGTAAAAGGTAACAAGGAAAAGGATAAGAAAGGCGATATGTCGGCCACAAAGTAGCCCTCTTCAGCATACTGAAGGTGAATCGTCATGACAACCCAAGTCAAAGTGAGCTGTCTACGGCTATTGGAGTTTTTCATTTATTCAATACTACTAGCCCTAAGAGGTCAATTCTATCAATATGGCTTAAATCATATTTGAAGGACAGATACAGATGGTGGAGCTTTCTGGAGTTACATCATGATAAATCACTTTCGGAAACAGTAAGTGTCAGGGTACCACAATGTAACATTCTTGGGGCATTATTATTTCTACTATGTATCAATGATTATATGTTGAGAATAACAACATAGTTTGGTTTGCTGATGATACTACTCTGGCAATGAGCCACAAGGACCTTAGCTTGTTGCAAGCTAAGCTTGATGGCTAATTATTACTCTTGGAGAAAATGGTTTTATGTTAACAAACTGTCTGTAAATATACTAAAACAAATTATATTCAATTTAAAATAAGAAGAGAAGTGCCTCAGTTAGACCTCTGCTTAAAAGGTCAACCCATGGAAAGGGTACACAGCACCAAGTTTTAAGGTTTGTCTATTGATGAGCCCTTAAGCCGCGGGACCCATACCAATGGCTTATAGTATGTCTCACTTTGGCAAAAGCAGATTTATTCCACAAAATCTTACAAACAATGTAGATTTAAATAGGCTACGAATGGTTTACTATGGCAACTTCCAGTCACATATGAGTTACGGAATTATTTTCCTGGGAGCATCACCTTGCTTCTGTAGAGTTTTTATGGTGCGGAAAAGATGTATCTATCTTTATCTTGTCTGTTTATTTATTACTTATGTATGTTAAGGATAATATGAAGCAACAAATCACCAATACCCATGTACATGGGTATAATACCCAACAGAGTGTTGATGTACGTTTATTCCGCCACTCTTTTGCTATGCTTAAAAGAAGTCCCTTTCATGTGGCCATCAAAATTTACAGCCATCTGCCACCAGTCATAAATTCTACTCCTAGGGGTACATTAAAAACATATCTCAGGCATTTTTTGATAGATACATACTATTATAGTGTGGAAGAGTTTCTGGGGTCTTGGGAACATTGAAACAACAGATTGTTTGTTCTCTGACTTGTCCTATATTTTACATCGTAAATTTCTGGGACCAATAAATATTATTATTTGTAGGTTAACCTCAAAGTTAGCCTATGATTTTCATGCTTCCAGTATCTCCCAATGAAAGCGTGCGGATGACAATACGATGCTTTCCATTCATTCTTAAAATAATCATTTTTTTAATAGCCAATTTTAAAATCATCTCATACGTCAAACTCTATTTGGGTCACAAGTAGTGAGAAGGGTGTAAAAAAAGTGCAGTTTCACTTGTGTACTTAGGGTTTACTCCTGCACCATTGACCTACCACTGAAATATTAAAAGTTATAAGAATTGAATGAATGGGAAGAAAATAAATGGCATGAACACTCTCCTTGGGTGATGAGGTGGCATCGTTCCTGGACCATGGTGTCCAACCATTCATGAAACAGGTGCAGGAGGGTACCAGGTGTACAAGTATGAAATGCGGAATTCTGACTACAGATGGTTCACCAATGCTGTTTGTGGTATAAAGATTGAACACTTATGTCATTACGTTGTACCATAAACAATTTTCGGATTTGCACGAGTGATAAACCGAAAAAGTGTTGGCATAGTGTTATGATGTAGTGTCAATATGTCAAAATGTATACCAAACTAAACATTTGCCAATGGTATTAGTTTTTTTGTTTTCATTTGAAGAAAACTGCCGCTGAATTATACTGATCACTTCAAGAAGCTCATGGTGAACATGCTCCAATTGCAAGATGAGTGTGAACGATGGTTTCAGCATTTTTAAAGTGGTGACTTTGATGTTGCAGACAGGGAACATGGAAAATTGCCAAAAAGTTACTAAGAAGTTAAATTTCTAGCATTATTGGGCGTAGATGATTCACAAGCATGAAAATAAGTCTCAGAGCAATTGAGCATCAAGTCAACAAGCTGTTTCCAATCCCCTACAAGAGATGGGAAAGATTCAGAAGACCAGCATACAGGTACCACATGAGTTGAATGACAGGCAGATGGAGAGGTTCAAAAACACATGTGAAATTTTATTCTCATGATAAAAAAAGGAACTTGTTTTTGCATTGTATATTTACTGGGGATGAAAAGTGGTTTAATTTTGAGAATCCACCAAAGTGCAAAAGATCATGGGTAAACCCAGGTGTCCCATCCACATTGACCACAAGATCGAATCGCTTTTGTAGAAAGGCAATGCTCTGTGTTTGGTGGGACCAGAAGAGTGTGGTATAGTGTGAGCTGTTAAAACCTAGTGAAATGGTTAATACTGGATGCTACCAACAACAATTGTTTGGTTTGAATCGTTCTCTGCTTGAAAAAAGACCAGAATACCAAAAGAGGCAACACATGGTCATTTGTCTTCATGGCAATGTGCCACCACATATGGCAAAACCGGTTAATGGCACATTGGATGCACTCAGCTGGGAAGTTCCACCCCATACAGCTCACTCACCAGACTTGGCTCCATTGACCATGGTCATTTTAGTGCTAAAATGAGGGTCATTCACCTCTTGAAGGTGATGTTGAAAGAATACAATAAAGAAACTCTGCAATACATGACTGGCTTCCCACCCAGAGGGCCCAGGTTCAAATCCTGGAGGCAGCAGATAATTTTCAGTGGTATCCCGACCCCTACTTGAGATACTTTGTGGAGAGCACTTTGGGTGACTGTGCCGTTTATCGGATCGGACATTAAACTGCGCACCCCCCCTTGGTGCCTTCTGTTATGAGTAGGCTGATGCTGGGTTTCTTTCCACCCTTCCTTCTTTCCCATCCATCCTTCATGGTGCACATGACCTCGGCTGTCAGTCGTCTCCCCTAAAACTACTGCAGTACATTTATGGGTAAAGCCTCTTTGTGTTGTTTACAACAATATTTCTTTATCCAAATGACCATATCATATATACAATATAAAACATGCTAAGTTAAATAGCAGTGATCAAATATCAATAGCAGTTTAGAACATTAACTGTGTCGAGAGTCACAATTATGCTGTATTTGACAAGCCATCAGGTATGGATGATTGCAGTCAAAGTCACATCAAGTGGGTTGTAATATAATTAATGGTTTCTGGCGTAACTTTATGGAACCGATTCATCATAAATAAATGAAAGGACTAACTTTGTAGTTCCACACGAAAACGATTTATTCACACGACCCGGGTTTCGAAGTAAAACTTCATCATCAGGTGAGCTCTCTACATTTGCAGCCCTTCTTATATATACAGCCAGGGCGGGGGTGGGGTGGAGATAATCAGGAAGGTTTGGGAGGGGTAGAGTCAGGTTATCAGTCTTGGATGAGAATAAGAGTCTTGAGAATAGTCTTGGGTTGTAATATTTCATACTGGGAATAGAAATTCTAAATATTTCCCCAAACATTTAAGTTTTCAATTGGAAACAATACAAAGTATAAATGTATCAATACTAAATAAAGGAATTATAATTAGATTCTATGAACACAGCAATACATTTTATTAAATAAGAATGTTTTCAGTTTTGACTAAATGTCGTATTTCTGATAATTTATCTTGCTCCCTGAGAACTTTTTCCTTAGGTTTAATGTCTCTATGCAGTTGAAGATGCGTTTTAGTGTTTTCAAGCTCATAAAGAGTGCTCATGAGGGAATCGGTTGATAAATCATGGGAACTGGTTTTTACAAACAATATTCAAATAAATGTCAATGCATGGTACCAAGCTCATCCGATCTGCTTTAGATTGGAGGAAATTGTCAATTAGCAATTCTTACAGTTCAATTAGTGAAATAATAATATCTTCTAATCCATCAATAATGTCTTTATTGATGGATTAGTGGGTAGACATTCTTCTCTCATTTATACATTAATTACATTTCAATTTGTAAATAGAAATAATTTTTGAGCAATTACAAGTGATTTTGAACCTTACAAACTCTTACAAAAATTTGCGTAATAAATTATATTTTTATACTATCTCTCAAAAACACAAAAATTCTGTCATATCAAGAGAAGTCAATCGAAATACAAAATTATCAAAATGTTTCTTCAAAATCAGCGGTGGCACTTATGTCCACATTTAAGGTGTAATTCTTATAAATCAATAGTGAAGTAATGCTTATTTCTTTTATATTTCCACGGTGAAAGAGCACTTTTATGTTAGGGTTTCAGGGATGCTGAGAGTCAAGGGTGTTGGAACAAGTTCTTAGATTGCATTAGAGTGCCAACTCATGACGTTTTCCCTCTGTGACAGTCCGTGAACGAAACCAAGACGGCAATCTCACCCTCTCCTATTTCCTAAATTCAGGCCCCTGAATCCACCCTAATTCCATTCCATGCATTGAATATTCAACTGAAGAGATAAAAACTGACAACATTAAAATGAAATGTCAGGGCATTGCAGGGCAAATTGGAGCATTAAGAAAGGAGCCAGGACTATCGTAACAATTCTCAATGAAATTCAGTGCTATCACCATCCAAATTCAGACATTATCATTACAGTATGTATGCAAGAAAGCAAACCTTCTCTCCTTCTCGATAGCTTATCTGGCTAAAGCACTCGGTCGGACATCGAGGGGTCCGGGTTCGTATCCCAGTCAAGGCGAATGATTTTTACACTCTGAAATTGTTACATTGAAATTCATATTAGTGGATGAATCCATTAAAAATTACTGTTGCGGCATCTCCTGCATTTTCTTGGAACAGCTATAGAAGATTCTCTAGGTGGAAAAGGCAATTGGAAGCTGAGAAGCACATCTGGAATTTGTTTTTAAAGATTCAAATTTCTTAAAACCTGATGATAGAGGGAGTCAAGAAGTGGGAAGAGCACTGGCATGATCTCTGTTAGTCCATCTATGAATGGCTTAGACAACTTCGAAGGCTAAGGGCCAATGTCACTGACTGTGGAGACAAGCTAGGCCACCATGAAAAGGAAGGGCCAGTGAGTGTTTGATAGTCATCTCTGAAGGGGCTTAATCCACTTCAAGCATCCACAAAGAGCTGGACTAGTCATCTCTGAAGGGGCTTAATCCACTTCAAGCATCCACAAAGAGCTGGACTTTGATCCAGTGCAGTGGCTGAGTCAATATGACAGGGTAATTGGGGAAGAGGATGGGAGAACTAGCATCACAAAACACGAAATGGGGCACATTTATACTGACTGAATTGAACGATATTTACAATTTTTTCAAGTTTCTTGATAAGAGTTAATATTTTATCATCTAGTTTGTCAGTTAACCAAGGGGTTGCAAGCATTGCTGAGTGAATTGGAAATTCAGTGCAACAAGTATGGGATGAATATCAATATTAATAAAACAAAGGTTATGCAGTTTTCCAGAAAGAGAAAGGCTAAGATAAACGTTTAAATAGGAGGGCAAAAACTTGAGCAGGTGGAACAGTTTATGTACCTCAGAAGTGTTTTCAACCAAAATGGTCAAAGTGGTTGGGACATAAGAAGAAGAATTGCATTAGGCAAAGATGCTTTGACAAGGAGGAGAGAATTGATAACAGGATCATAAAGGATGTTTAGAAAATTCTCATCAAACTTTATGCGGAGCGTAGTCTTGTATGGCTTAGAAACATGGTCATTGAAGTAGGATGATAGGCATAGATTGGAGGCTTTTGAAATGTGTTCCAAGAAACTGCGGGGGATGCTAAAACAATAACTTTTAATGGAGTCATCTGCTAATATGCATTTTGATGCAGCAATTTCAGAGTGTAAAATCAGTCGCCTTGACAGGGATCAGAGTTTCAGATTTTTCAATTATTTGTTTCAATCAAAATTTCAGAGTTTAAGAGGATGCCTGGCTAAACTGGCTAAACCACTCGGCCGGACATCGAGGGATCTGGGTTCGAATCCTGGTCAAGGCGAATGATTTTTACACTCTGAAATTGTTTTGAAATGTGGGTTGTGAAGAAAGATGGATAAAGTGAAGTGGATAAAAATGAAAACAAAGGAGGAAGTGCTATGGTGGGGAAGGAGAGGGAATTGCTGGGAGGAATCAGGAGGAGGCAAGAAGGATGGATACAGAGCATTTCAATAGGGGGATGTTAAAGACTGTGATAGAGGGGAGAATGTTAGGCAACTGAGGAAGGGTTAGGAATAGGATAGGGATGTTTGACAGGATGAAGGGAGGAAGGAAGTGCACAGAAATGAAGAGGGGGTTGTTATTGTGTCAGATGTCTGATTATGTTTTGTTAGGAGAAACAGGATATACGATATATTTGGTAGTTGTGCCCATCCAAAACCTACCTTAACCGGTAGGTTACCCAATACATAATAATTTATCAACAGACAAAAATAGAAAGTTTTCACATTTTAAAACCATACTCAAGACGCTAGGAACAGGTTAAATTATCTGAGACATTCTGGAAAGAGCACAATTGGAAACTGTCAGCATATTGCACCAGGTAAATTGGCTACATTCAAAAGTTTTAAATTTAACATTTTTGAACAGGGCAGAAGAGAAATATTATGGTCACTATTTGTAGATACGCCACAGGTGAAGGCTCATCGGGGAGTATATAAGAGATGGCTTGAAATTGCTTGCTAAATGATTGCTTTGAATTCTTCACAGCATCATGGCAATCTTAGAAAAAATACCAGCACAAAAGGTACTTGGTGATAGCTCTTTGAAAAGGAGGGTAGGTTGTAACCAGGTAAGGCAAGAAAAAGCATGAGTGGAGAGATACCAATGCCATAGTATAAGGGGGTGGATCAGGGCTTCGGACGGACACTTAATGTTCATATGAAGAAAGAAACATGATGGCCACCACAAAAGTGATCAGTGCACTTATGGATATCACTCCTGAGGCCTCTCAATGGTTCTGGAAAAAAATATCAGTTTCCAAGCACATTATCAATGCTTACAAAAAAATTTAATTTAATTTTAATATGATTAAACAATTTTCAGGAGTCACCCTGGGGTCCATTCAAAGAAAATCATAAAAACCATATTTCTTGATGAAGAATAAAAATCTCAATTCATGTGACTATGTTAAAAAAATACAGCATCTTCACATGAAGTGACATATTTATATTTTTTAATGTTTTCCCACATATACTCAAATAAGTACTCCCATAACTATTCCCAATAATAGCATTGCTCATTCCAATCTCATGCCAATCAGTTCAAGGCCACTTGTACAACTCTAAATTTTTCAATTATTTTAGATGTGTTTGGACTACTGTACCATTTTGAGAGACAAACAACAACAACATCCTGATGACCGCCAATAAAATCTCTCCTGGAATGAAAGATAAAATCTTCTTCAGTAAATAATGTGAATGATTCAAATTAAGAGTAAATTAATTTATAGTTAAATTTCTTTCCACTGAATGAATAACGTAACCATAAGCTATTTGGATTAAAGCCTAAGTATGGTTTTAAAGACAGCCTATAAAAAACTCATCCCACATGAAGAACAAAGATTATAGTTTTAAACTCATAAAATTTTTTTGATTACGATCTGGTATGTACTCTGAAGTCAGCTCTAAGAATAATCCAAAGTCTGCCAATCTTCGAAGGAAGTCACTTCCGCTGAATGTTCTGAATGATGTTCTTCAATTTTTTTATGCAGTCCCACGTTAAAACTAAAACTCATTTTCTCAATCGTAAGCAGTCGCAATCATAGGAGCAGATGTGCCATGAACTTTCAACTCAGCTTTGATTTATTTCAGTGCTTTTTAAATAGAAATGTTAAATCACAATAAATGAAATCAATTTTTCTTCCAATTTTCGAAATAAACAAAAGTTTTTTGCTTCAATTAACTATGAAAATGAAACCAAATGGTGGGCATAGCTGAAACTTTAACAGCAGTCTAGTGAGAGAGGAGGCTTACTTAGAGGAATCCTTTTCTGATACTAAGAGCGCCACCTCTTGGATTTTCTAAGGAATTATTAAACGACCCATGTGCTGACAACAAATAGGTACCTATGTGTACACTATCTTAATGAAAAGAAAGAATTAGTGAATTAATTTTCTTGGTAATGGTTGACAGGCCATGTGAAATTAATCACTTAATAATACATTATATCCATTTTACAAAATGTTCAAATGACAACTCAGTGATAACTGAAAGGATAAAATTCACTTAGGACTTTGGAACTTGGAAAACTAAATATACTGCTCTAGGTAGTATTGGGTTTCTCTCTAAATATTGAAATTTTGTATTTTTTAAAATAAATTTTATTCCTATACCAACAGCTTTGACACACAGGTAACATCATTGTAGAGTTTCAAAGATGACATACCTGACGATGCTGCGTATGTGGCAAAACCAATCGTAAATGAATCAAGTTTTTCCATTAAAAAAATACAAAGTTTATTTATTCAATGATCATGAATTTTCACAAAGTAGAGCCTGAAATCATTGAATCCAGTTTAGGGATTACTAAAGAGGGCAAATTTTTCTTTTTCCCCTGATTGATTTAATTCACTCCTGGTCATGACTTGGCTAATAGGACAAAGAAGTTTTTCACAAGGACAGTTTGGAATTTGTTTCTCATCATCTATAAGAAAATACAAAAAAAAATCCTGTTATAAATTATGATCTGTTGTCAGAGTTTCTCAGCCATTGAGTTGTTAATTGGTCACAAGGATGAACCTTGGGATTTGTTTGAACCACATGAACACCCAGGTATACATCTTTTCTCATCACATAAAATCAACTCATTTTTTGTAATTATCAGGTTCTTCTGAACTGGATTCAATATCCTGTTCTTGAAAGAGAGAGAATAAGTCAGTCATCATCATCAGTATCTCAACCCCAAGATTGGTTGACTGCAGCCCTACTCTATCTAATGTCAATTCCCTCAATCCTTGTTACCCTCTCTGTTTTACGTCCTTCTTAATCTGTCTTCCATACATGTCTCTTGCTCTTCCTCGTGGAATCTTCCCTTCTATTTTTCCTTCTATTATATTCCTAATCAATCCATTGTGCCTCTATGTGTGTCCAATCCATCTAGTTCTCCTTTGCCGAAGAGTTCTCCATATGGTTTTTTCTTCTTCTGCTCTCCTATTTACTTCCTCGTTCCTCACCACGTCTGTCCATTTAATCTTCAGCATTCTCCTCCAGCACCATGTTTCAAATGTGTCACATATTCTTCGTTGGTCCATTTTTCCAATATTCCATGTCTCCGATCCGTAGACTGCCATTTTCCACACAAACGTTTTGACGAACTGCTTCCTTGGTTGCAATCTTATGTCCTTTGAATATAGTGAAGTTGCCTCTTCTCAATGAATGCCTTCTTTGCTTGGGCTATTCTTCGCTTAATGTCGGTCGAACTTCTTCCATCTCATATTATACTGCTGCCCAAGTAGATGACGGATTCCACTTGCTATAGTTTCACTCCTCGAACTGTGATATCTGCATTCAGCTTCTCTCTCTTCCACAAACAAGGATTTTTTTTCTTCTTGTTGATGCTCATATTATATTCCTGAAGTTCTTGGTCAAGTCAATTCATACAAGTCAGTCAATAGATTAAAACAATTGCATTTCCTTGAGCCTGCTTGGAAACCAAATTATTAATTAATGCAGTTTTCAATGCTTTTAGGAACTGCTGTGGCTTAGGGTTGTGATTAATTCCACAGTTTTGCCCCAATAACATTTAAAAAAATTTGATAGGGTCTTGCATCCAGTTTCTTCTGCCAGGGTTCCAAAACTGCTTAGTTTTCAATTCAGCCCAAATACCACTTCTCCGATGGCTAACCTACCATCCAGCAAAAGGAGTGTGGATTACCTTTTTCTTTTCCAAGAACTCCCATGTTGGATTTAGGTAAAGGTTGATATACATTGTACCACAGAAGGACTCCCATTTCTGACTGCTTACTTCAATTCTATTGTACTGGTTGCCCATTACCCCAACTAAGCATTCTTCTCCACACCCACATTTCAAAAGCCTCCAGTCTGCGTCTATCCGCCTGCTTCAAAGACCACGTTTCCGCACCGTACATAGCTACGCTCCATATCAAAGTTTTTACGAGTCTTTTCTTAACATCCTTACTCAACGTCCCCGTCATCAACTCCCTCCTCCTCGTGAAAGCCTCTTTGCCTAGCGCAATTCTTCTCCTTACGTCCCTACTACTTTGACCCTGTTGGTCCAAGACACTACCGAGATACGTAAACTGTTCTACCAGCTCTAGTTTTTGCCCTCCTATTTTAATGTTAAGCTTAGCCTTTTTCTTTCTAGAAAATCGCATAACCTTTGTATTATTAACATTGATTTTCATCCCATACCTGTCGCACTGAATTTCCAATTCACTCAGCAATGCTTGCAAATCACACAGAAATCATTTTTTTTACAAAAAAGGAGCAATGGCAAATACTTACCTGTTATTAATCTTTAGGTTACTAATTGCACTTCATTATACATTTTGAAATGGCCTGTACATGATCTGAAAGGTTTTCTCTCAAGGTGAAAATAATTTTCAACATTTTCATTTGCTACAAAATATCTTGTATATTTAAATTATTACAATAAAAGAGTTGGCTATAAATAACAATCCACAATATCTTATCACAGACGTACTTAGTGTCAACAGCTCAACCTCATGCACACTCCAACTCCCTCTCTTTGGGAATAAAGAGATTCCTACTTTCTCAGGCACAGAGTAAAATGCACTAATAACTGCACTACAGTAAGTATTGAAAATTCATTTGCATGCTTTCCAAAAGTAGAAACCCTTTTGCTGAAAGTTCTGTAAATTTCATCACCCACACTTAAGTATAATATGCACTTCACATATTAAATGTTCTACAAATTACATCCAAGCACCCTTTCCTCTGGTGCTAGCATAAACAAAAATCCAAATATCAAAAATATTTGTCATATCATGATCACTATTGTCTCGTTGCTTTCCAGAGGCACTGTAAATATGCAATTCATCAGTATCTTCCAATGCATTGGTGAGAATAAAGCAAATTATACATTGTTTATGCCCAACTAATTGACAAGGTTTGTTACATTAATGTATCATTGCAATAGGCACAATTGATGTAATTCATTTGTCACTTTAAGGACCCATGTCAAATATCATACAAACTATTGTACCATTTTAATGCTCTATGGAAAATGATAGCATCTAAGTAGCCAGGATAAACATAACAACTGTATATATGGCTATCATAATTCCATTACCTACCCAACCATTGAAAATGTTTAGAAGCTACCCATATCCAGAAACTTCCTTAAAATTAGTTTTTATTTAATTGAAAATAATGCAGTGCCAACATGTAATTAGATGGATAAAGAATGCAAGGGATCAGAATCCAAACCGGAAACTTAATGTCAAATGGTTGGTGGATAAATAGTGAATGATGAAAATATGTTATTACCTTTGCTCAGATGGAATGGACTATCTTCCGCTATTTTTTAGATTAATTTGGCTGAATAATCAAACAATATTTTAATCCAAATAATAGTGCTTAATGCACTTTAATTGCCGAACATTGCCTTAATTTTCACATTAGGTCCCCTGCAACACTGAACTCAAATGTCAATACTTTTTCTGGTCTTTACAATCCCGAATTACGTTAAAGTATATAGGAAGAATTAACTTGGAATTACCATAATGGACTCTTAAAATTAATCATAAAACTACTTATGTAACCAGGAAAAATAAACCTTAAATATTTGTGATACAAACACAAAGATACATATGGACATTGTGGAGATGTAAGTACTTAATGCCATCGCAGTGAAGCCCCAAAATATTATTTAAACCTCTCCCAAATTGGCACGTGCTGAAGTGTGGCCAGTTTTTAATGAATTACAATGAAATGATGTGAGATGTTAAGATAAAATTGAGACGTTGTTTTCACTGATTACATGGCATCTATTTTGTGGGTACCTATTACATGTATTGAGTAGGTATGGGTAATCTTGGTCAGGAAAAATACAAGGTGAAAATCTAATTCCTGAGCTTTGTATAGCCTTGCAAAGAATAGAGAATAGATGGCCAATGAAACTCTTTGATAGATCACCCTCACGAATCATACTTCATTACAAATGATGTAATTTACAAATATTAATCTTTCATATAAACTCATGCAATTATTTTTATTCCCTTGCCATGTTTCTTTTTGCCTAAGCACTAAGTAAGATCATGGTGTTTGAGCACTATACTTTATCGTATTACTATTTTGAGCATTACATATAGCCGCAGAAAGAAATACTGATGAATTTCCTGACTTATTTTATTCTTCAGTTTGCTGTGATGAAACCATTGATTCACGAAATAATTGGAATTTCCTGGGCGTTTGAGTGATTTCATCCCTGCTGAGGTGTATCCAATTAATCCCGTTCCTCTCTTTGTTACGAATCTTGACGTTCTTATTCTCAGAAATTAAAAAGAGTCCCTTGATAAGGATCATAGTAAATTTCATATTTTCCAATCCATGATACTCTCATTGTTTTTTATTCACTTGCATCACATTGGGACAATTCTTTCTGAAATACGTTTTTTTCCATTTCATTATTCACTTTGAAATTCACTCCATCATTATTATTATCAATTATCTTAGAGACCAGACACATATTTGAATTTGTCTTCAAGCGCATGTACGAGTAGTCATTCCAGAACATCTTGCTTGCAGTCTTTTATTCCTTATTCAACTTTTTGTCATGGCATTATTTTTACTCAGCCCTCTTAGTTATTTCTATAAGCATGAGCAGTTCCTTTGCATATTTTTGATGGCAACAAATAGTAACTACTATGGATTCCAAACAAACAAAATGACATACTTCAGAAAAGGCATTCTCTTTGTGTTATTATGAGGAGATGTGAAATTAAATTTATAAAAAAACTTCTCAAATTCGGTTTCTTTGTTTCATTTATCCAATTACAGCTCTCTCTCTATTAATAAAACCTTTATTTTTACTTCGTTATAAATTATCCCAATTATATCCATGGCAACGATGTCAACAAATATAGAATTCCAAGTAAACAAAATGGTGTTCTCCTCAAATGGAATTTTCTATACACACTGAAAGAACAGTAGTGATGATGTAATGCATCGAGACCAGTTGTGGATTATATCAATATCTAGTAGGAAAGTGTTGTTATTTTTTCATCATTATGCTGCCAAGAAAATGATCTTATAACATTAGCAATGATTTCAGTGGTGGTAAGAATAGAATGACGGCCTTATTTCTGATCTACTTATTGAAATGCCATATGAACTACCAGCATTTACCCTTTAGCAAATGGGCAGTTATATGTAATCATGAAAAACTGTGATGTTTATGTGGATTACAAAGCAGATATCTGCGTGTGGATGACACTACCAGTTGTCATTTGTTCATCACATTTCATTGGAAATCAACTGTGAAACAGACTAACACATAAGGGATTTACTCATTCAATTGTGAATAACGATGAATAAAGTTCTTGAATATGAAAATTAAAAAAAAATAAACACATTTTACCTCAATGGCTTACTTAGAAGATACCTAATGAATGAAAGTAACAATCGTTCGGTGATGGGTAATGATGTTCAACATTGATGGAGGTAATTAGACTAATGATATGCCTCTCCAATTGCAAATTGATAAAAAATAAACAAATATCAATTGTTGAAAGAATTTGTGTCACATATTTCTTTAAGATATAACTGGTAACACCAAGGATCAAAGGTGAGTGTTTCGTAAGAGTGTTTGAAATATGTGTCCCCAAAACTTGATTTTATTTCTCAAAGGTTTGATGATGTGCAAGAAGTTGGAAAGCATATCCTTGTCTTAGGATGATACTGTTATAGATAGCATTTTTAAATCAACCTGAATATTAAGGAAGGAATCTGAATGAATTTCTGGTACCAAGTAAATGGACATATGTAATGCCAACAGTGACCTATGGAGTCATCCAAGTAAGTAATTGAACATAGTAAAGATATTGTGAAATCTAAATATGCATCAGAAACAAATTTGAATCAATTGATGAAATCGGCGATATATATATTTTCAGCATTTGAAAAAGATCACGAGAAAGAAAATATCAGGTAATTTAATCATGAAACAGTGAAGCTCAAACGAGTATTTCCCTGGCTTAATTTGCTAAAGGGTGCCTAAACTCACTATACTTAGAAGTATTTAATGTAAAAATAAATTGGCAATATTGTTACATTGTGCTAAGATTTCACTTTGTGTACTTTCTCATTAACCATCCACCACTTTCATTCATTCGACCGTTTCCCTAATGATACTCACAATTCAAACACTGCTTAAATAAAGCTCTTTTACATAGTGCCTCAGTTAATATTGATTGCAATTGAAGTGCTCAAGGGCAAGTGCAAATAACTGAAACTTGATGATTTATTCCCGATTCCTGCCTACAATGCTTCCACTCAAACACTTGGGAGGCAATGGATATTTTTATGCACACAAGAAAGAGATACTTATCAACTCACACGACCATGGAAATATAAAAAATAGAAGTTGGGTCATTTGATCCAGTTTGCATAGCCTCAGAGAATGAATTTCTAGTTCCGAAATAAACACCACTGACTTTTCTGGAAAGATTGCACAAGACATTGTTTGGACTCTTTAAACACTGAATTCCAGTGAATAAAAACTCGATTGGTAAAACTGACGTGGAGCGGAGATACCACTGCAGAACAACACATAAGGAAAGCCTTGAATGAACATAATAATTGAATTATATATATATATATATATATATATATATATATATATATATATATATATATATATATATATATATACACATACATACACACACACACACATATATACATACCTGTATATATATATATATCTTGAAGGAAAGTCTCACTGTTGTGAATAATAATGTAAAGAAAGAAGCAAGATAGTAGTAGCGAACAAAAACACATAGAAGCATATACAAATGCAACTCGCATGTATTCCGAATATTTGGTGGCCAAATCATCTTTCTCAAGGGTGAGAAGGAACTCACTTCTTTTCCTTCTCTCCCATGAGAAAGGTGATTTGGCCACCAAAAATTTATATTACGTGTGAGTTTAAATTTTATGTTTCCCTGTGTTTTTCTAGTAATATCTCGCTTCTTTGTTTACATTACATACATATATATATATACACAAAGCTACAAAATCACAACATAGTATACAAATAAACTCACTCAACAGAATTCAAAAGATGAAACCTACATGCTTTTTATAATTACTTAAAAAGCTGGGAATGATGCTTTAATCCAAGTATGTAATGCATTGAGACATTTACTTGCTGAAATGGAAATCGGGTGTACATAAAGAATCACATCCACAAGAATTTTTGTGGAAAGACAACTAAAATTATAAAAACACACGACGAAAAAAGACAGAAAATGGATTAACCATTATCTGTCCAATATAACCTTTGAGTGATGAATCAACTAACACCTAATGCCTGATGATCTATTTAAAAAAATTGCAATAATGCAAAAATTAATACCCTAAAAAAATACCACTCCAGACAGCCAGTGCCTGGGCATACGTACATGAAATCTCAAGGCGCAGCCTAGAACACTTCATATGTATAACTACCACTTTCAAAGTTAACACAATGATGAAAACGAGAAATTTTTACAGGAGCAATTGTCCACAGAACTTGTGATCACTTCAAGACAATACACTCCATTCATTCATCTATTCACACAAAAGTTCTTCTCCAGGTTAAAACTGCCATCAACCATCCAAAACTCTCAAAAGGAACTTGAGACAGAACACTGATCGCATCCTTGGCTCCTCAGCCACTGCTCTGAGATTTGTTGGATGGATGAAATCTGCATCAACATCTAACGCTGGGAACGTCCCTTCAACCCCATCATCCACAAACTTGCCCTTCTTCAAGTTAACCCAGCCGCTCTCGCCAGCCAGCCCATAGACCAAGAGCGGAATCACAGCCTCCTCTGGAAACCCTTGTGACAGCAGCAGCGAGGCTGTGAGATGTAACTCCCGCTGAAGTCTCATGGGAAGGTGAAACACTGGTGCGGACCCTCTCGTTGTAGCCAGCCTCAGCAGGTTGAGCATCGAGGCCCCTGACTTGTGTGAGAAATGGAGACGGAGGAAGAATCTTCTAAGGACAGTGCAAGGTTCGAAGTGGAGGGGCCCTCCTCCTGACCACTCCCCCTCTGCACCCTGCCTGGATTCTCCTCCACCACCACTCTCTTCTTCCTCCTCAATGGCCTCTTGATCCTCCTCTTCCCTATAGTCACAGTGGAGGTGACGGAAATCTGTGTGGTCAAGACCATAGTGCCTTGAGGGATACTGCATGATGTTTGGATTTCCATCCTCCTTCAACACTGCATCTGCATCCTCAGGAAACTCCCTGGCCAGCTCTGAGAATAACTCCTCAATCTCCTCGAGGGACTGACTCAGTCGAGGATCCAAGTCACCCAACTGCTTACCCCCCTTATCCTCACCTTCTTGATCTTGAGAATCTTTGGGTCGCCGTGCAGGTTGCTGCTGTTGCTCCTTATCCATTACAAATTCTTCACCTCCCTCTGCATATCCTGCATCCCTCCTTCTCCTTGCATCCCTCTTCTCTTCCTCTTCTTCTGCAGCATCTACGGCCTCCTTGATGGATCGTGCCTTTGGATTAGGGGATGGTAAGGTGCTGATAAACTGGGGGCTGTCTCCAACAACATCCTTGTAAGACAGTAATCCCTCCCCAAGACTCTGCTCTCCATCAACCGTGGGCTCATTCCCTCCTTTGTCTCTTTCCTCCTCGTACAATTCTGCAGATTTGAATTCAAAAGTCTGTTGCAGTGTGGTATTACTGCCTTCTGCCTTCAAGAGCTGTGTCACATTACCCTGGTTGTCAACAAGGTATTCTGTCACTGTGCCCTCATCTTCTACAACCACTTTACTATCATCTTTATCTGGTTGTTCTGTGATGTTTTCTGAAGCATTTTCTATCATTGTGATTGATGACAATATCTCTTCAGCCTCTGAACTCATCACCCAATCAGATAGGGAGAGATTGGATGGAACCTCAAACCTGGCATCATCATCATTCCAAGGTGCAGAGGAAGAATTCTCATTGGGTGGCCATTCAGTGATGGAGATATTTGCATGTCCCTCTGTGATAATGTTACTCTGACTGGTTACTGCATCAGCAACGGTGTCATCTAACTCTTTCCCCAAGGATTCAACCTCAGTTGAGTTCTCTTGAGCTAACTGGTGAGGTTCCAGGACCAAATCAATGCTTGCCGCCTCACCTTCTGAGCTTGCAATATGTATAACAGATGGTGAGGTGTTGTAGTTTGTTGTTGGGAGGCTTTCTGGGACAAGGGAACTACTGCTGCTGTCATTGGAGGCTTTAGCCTCCATGACCTCTGGAACAATGTCAGTTATTTTAGCCTCAACAATTTCAAGGTTACCATGCTCGGAAATGACTGGTTCACTATATTCCACGGATGGGGTGTCAACATGCTCCAGGTTACCATGTTCAAGAAGAACTGGTTCGCTATACTCCACAGATGGGGTGTCAACATGCTCCACTGAAGCGAAAGTTTCATGTTCAGGGATGGTCAATTCGGTCACATTCTCAACCTGCTCTTCTTGGCTCTTTGTATTATTAGAATCCACTTTTATTGCCTGGGGCTGTTCAGTTGAGTTCACTTCCACTTCAGTTGACTTTTCCGAACTATCAGTGACTTCGGGGTTTGGAGAAGAAGAGGATGGAGTTGTCTCATTGCTTGCAACAACACTGGTGCTTTCATTCCTGTTCGACAAGGTGCTCACTTCGTCCGTGGACATCTTCCCCCATGGGACATCCTCATGATCAATATCATCCATTGGATGGTGATGGTGTGGGTGAAGGTGGGGATTAGGCCTCATGCCCATCACCCTGGCCACAAACCGAAGGGCAGAGGCCAGACCCTCTGCAGCCATGATGACAGATTCCTCGGTGCCCCTTTGGAATGCCTTGAAGCTCCAGTGTCCGAGCCTTGCAAGGTGATGGTGATGAATGTCCCAAACCCTCGTGTCAGCCCCCCTCTTTCCTCGGCCCCCAGTCTTGTGGAACCACACCAGAGACCTGTTTCTCTTTGAAAGCATCCAGGGAATGGGCAATGCAGACTCCTCGACCAGCAAGACGCTGCCTTCCTCACCGACCCTGTAGCCCATCTCAAGGGCAGTCAGCAAGCAATCAGAGCGGGATGTGGCGGTGAGGAAGGATGGGGTGGAGCGGGATTCAAATCTCGACAGCATAGAGGGCAAGGCCCTGTGTGGTGGTCCGCAGAAAAGGGCATTGGGAAAGTGGCGGGACCGGATGAGTTCAAGCGTGGGCAGCAGATCATACCTCGGGGGACGGGGGAACCACACCACCAGGAGAATGTGCTCAAGCTCCAGGGTTGAGGGATGTTTAGGTTCTCGTCCCAGTGGGGGCACAAGAGGGGCAAAACCAGGGCAGATGTGGTCCGCGGTGTCCCCCAAGAAAGTTCTGAGAGGGGTGGGAGAAGGGGATACAGGCTCCTCTGCGTCCTTCTCCGGTGGACCTGTTTGAACCTCTTCTACATCCATTGGTTCTTCTTCCGGACTCACTTCCTCCTCTTCTGCAGTTTCCTCCTGTTCGGCATCCTCATCAACCATGGTTCCATTCTTGCGACTGAGGTTGTCCTCCCTGACTTTTACTCGTAATTGGGATTCTTCATCCGTAGGGAGCATGTGGTCTTCGGCCAGAGTATCCTTGACCAGACTCAGTTCCTCCTTTGTCCTTTCCTCAGACCCTGACCACTCCAGCAATGCTGCATCGCGGTGGAACCTAGCGATGAGTTTTCGGAGTGAAGACGTGGACCTGTCAGAGGAGATGAGGACCATTCTGTCAGCGGCAATAGGATGGAAGGTCAGGGTTGTCGGGTGTGGTAGTGGAGGGTCATGGGATTGCCTGTGGTGATGGTGTGGTGGGTGGACACAGGGCCCAGAGGGCCTTGGTGGGGGTCGTGGGGCCCATGGAAGGACTGGCGGTGGGAGGTAGCGCACCCTCCGGAGGTCAGCGACCCAAGCATCAAGCATAGCTGCGTCCTCGGTGGTCAGGAGGGATGTCGAAAGGAAGTCAGATGCCATCTGGGAGAGGCAGGGCAACAGGGTTGTGCATCGGCATCTCCAGCGGATGACGCGAGAAGTGAAAGTGGCGATGTACGCAAACGGGTCGGTGGGTGTGGTTGAACTCATGTTATTGTTGCTGACGGTGGTGCTGGCGTCAGGAGATGATTCCAGGCTGAAGATAAGAGAGAGAAACACAAGGTGAAAGGATTATTAAAAGGATTATTAAAAGGATTATTTTCTTGGTGCTTTGCGGAAACAGTTTTTTACTACACAAGATGCTCTTAATCAGATATGAACCGTCCATTTCCCAGATATGAGTCTTACCAATGACCAACAAGACGAATAAATGTTAAAATGCCAGAGTAACACAACACTTAATGGTAAAATTTAATTTTCTATCTTAATGATAGGCACAATAGTACTTCTGAGCATTTATTCACCAAAAACATGAATGTTCCAATTCAATGAGGTTGTTAATTCCACACAAGTACAATTTTATTTCAAAAATGAATATTAAGTTCCACAAAGTGATGCTTGAGACCTAAAAGTTTATTGAGGTCATATTATCAAAGACGTCTCTCCTCTTTAATATTTTTATTTTCTTTCTCTTATTGAGTCAAACGGCCCCATATTCTTGATTTTTTAAAATCAAGAATCCTCAGCAGTCAGCCTATCCGTCTATTTCCTGCTTTAATCCTTTCATTGGCCTGATTCCAATCCTAACTTTCTTCCTACAAATGCAAACTGTCTCTTGAACATTATCTTTTAAATAGACCTTTAGTTTATGTATGTTTTTTTATATATGAAAATGGCGCATATAAAAAATTCATCAACATCATCGATGAAATTATCCTAATTTTGTCCGTAAAAGAAAAATTTGATTCTTCCAATGCTCAACACCTCACGATCTGGTCTGCCTTCTCTGAGGCATGAATTGTGGGTATTCATGGGTAACCATAGAGAAGTATGTGAGCGTAGCAGAAGAATACATATAGGTCAGCAGGAAGTGGCAATTGGGCTTTAATTCACCGAGTCATGCACTCTAAGTGAACTGCATTGTGTAGAGTACACACTGTCCTCCAATTATGGTAGTCTTTTAACAGTTCTGATTATCTCCAATTTCATATGACACCCATATTCCACCCTTGAATGAAAGTACTACATGACCTTATTTTCTCCTCCATTTTTTGACATGACTATGTTAAACTTCTTGTAAGTGTAACTTAAAAAAAAAAAACAAAAATTTTAGATTCCAATCCATTATATTATATCCATTATAGCAATAGTTGGAAGAAGAGGGAATGGGAATCTTGGGAAACAACCCACTGCAAATCAATCATGAAACCAATAATTTCTTAACTATATTGAATGAATTGAGCTCTTACGGCTGGCAGTATTGAATAAATGAAAAGACTCCAATAGCCATAAACCTTTTAAGCATCAAGTAAATTATACGTCGTTTGTTTTTAAGGATTTAGTTTGTCTTTTGTCTTGTGGTGTCCTGTTTCAATTAAATGCTGTGCCATGCTGGATTTATCGGGTTTATTATGTTTATATTGCGTGTAGTGTTCTTTGTATCTAGTTAAAATATTTGGCCAATATAAGAATATTGGCAATTCCCACAGTTGATTTGGAAAAATATCAGACTTCTTAATTAATTTACGGCTATTGTAGTCTATTCATTTATTCAATACAGTTGCTTAATGGCTTTATTAAATGATATGCTTATTTGTGAAATGGTTCTGCCTTTCAGATAAGTCTTTAAAAACTTGAAAATTTCATAAGATCACATATGAGCAAGAACAAATAACATAATGAGAGAGAAATAAAACCTATTATGGCTTGGAAATAAAAAACAGAAAAAAATAGTAATGAGAGTTTCACCAAAATTTGTAGTTGTATGAAAATGACAGACAGTACAGTGAGCAAATTAAGTTGCCATACAATTTTAAAATTCTCCTCGGCTACTTCTTTAACATTCAACAGAGAGGGAGTGTCACTTTCACATAAATAAGGCTGAGTTCAAGATTTCTACTGAAATTCATGCTAATGATTCATCTTGAATTAATAATTATTTGGAAATGAGATAAAAGATACATGACCGTCGAATTCTGGGTTTGATATTTGATCGACGTAACAGAACTTTGGGTTCATCTGCTCAATTGGACCATGCAACCAATTACCAACTAGTGGAGAGGGGCACTCTGTCCAAAAAATCAATTTGCCACCACTCCCTTTGATATGTACTTTTTTGTTAAAAAACATACATACTTCAGGTAAAAAATAATTTGTCTACTGTAGTGACAAACTATTACATTCATTCTTGTAAGACACCAGAATGATTTTCCTAGACCATACGCAAATATTTGTGCAACTGTGATAGGAGCAATGTCTTTTATTTTTCTACAAATCAACAATTATTATTATTACTTTATTTTCAATTTGAGTTCCCCCAAATATGTCAAACATGTCCAATGTCCAAATAATTTAGTTAAAATATCCACTCATTGTTCATGAGGCGAAAAAGAAAACAAATTTCTCACAAGTAAACCCAAATAAACACCATTTGGAGCATTTAAGTGGGGAAGTAGTCAAGCTGACTAACCTGATGGATGAGAGCAGAGTTGAGGTGTTGGCACTGGCATTGGTAGGTAAGAGGGTGAACCGGACCCCTCCCGGATCGGATGATGCCCCCAGGAGAGCATGGTTCCACAGAGATCTTGCAAGGTGGGGAGATATGTGGGGGCCCTGTCCAGAAGTCTGGCTCCTGTCTGGGAGAAGGGCCAGGCCCCATAGGGCATCCCTGGTGTAGAGGACATTGCGAGAACTATGGGGGGCCAGCACATTCACCGGGACAGTCACAGGGGGGGCCACTGTGTCCGCTGAGCCACCGTCCCAAACATCAAGGAACTGGAAACAAAAACATACAGGAGAAGGTCTATGAGCATCTGGATGAAAAATTGAGAGACAGGGTGTGCTATAAGTCAGTATTGTGACTATCATACAAACAGGAGGACTTCCTTGACCCCAAACCAGTGTACAAATTCAGATCCCTTCACTGTTGACGGAATGATTCGACCAGCTAAGCTACTCTCTTTTATCTTGTCAACATCAAGACTTTTGTGCTGCAGTTGCAGGGGACGTGCTCTAGGCCACAAACAATGACCAAGGTTTTCTGAAAAACAGTCATAACTAGAGATGAGCCATGGGTCTAAGGCTACGGCCCTGAAACAAAAGCCTAGTCTTCCCAACAGTCGGTTGAAAGGATGGGGAAAATGGGATAAGGTAGCTAATGATCATTCCTAAAAATGACTTGGCTGACTATTTTGAAAGGTAGAATAAATGCAGGGATAAGTGTATGAGGTCTCAAGGGGAGTGTTTCAGAGGGGAGTAAGGCCTCATTGTTTTAGGTAGGTTATTTTTCTCAAAACGGCTGGAATTTTTCCAGACAACACCTTGTATACACTTCAGAATTGGTGGGATAGAAGGTTGAATACAACTGGGGTGGTCAGATGTGCCCCAATTTCAGGATGCAGTACCCCATTTACTGAATTAAAATGATGGGAGTTATGATTGTTACTCATTCCCCATTCCCCCTATTCTCCTGCACCCTCACAGCACTACCTGTTCTCAAGTTTGAAGGAATGACTGGTTGTTGGAATGGGGCTATATTCAAACTAGTAGATCATTTGGAATGGATAAACAAACTGTAGCAGCATTGGATGAAGTGTATAAACCTAAAAAAGGAAAAATACAAATGACTTTATGTACCAAAAAATTTAGTATGTAGTTATTAATATTGGCATGTCTTTTTCAAAGCAGAAAATCATCGGGGGAGGGGAGGGGGGGGAATAGGGAATAGATGGGGAATAGATGGGGTTTGCTCATCACTCACCATTTCCACTGATGGCTGTCTTATTTCACACACCCTGTAGCGGAGGTGCTGGCCGTCGTGCACGTGATGGTCGACCCCGGGTCCTCTCACGTCGTAACCCAGGGCCCACAGGTCGGGCCTGCCGAAGTGCGCGTAAGGGTTGAGAACCCTGGGAGATGGGGCCCCTGGCACGGGCGTGGGGAAGGCGTGCGAGTAGCCGTCGAGGACGAGGCCCACGGTCGACCCCAGGGTCATCGAAGAGAAGATCTCGTCGGCCCACACGGCCAACGATCTCCGATCGCCTCCGCTAGGGGGATAGGCATCGAACACGAAGCGAGCGCCATGCTGGATGGCAAAGAGGAAGGCGGCATTGCGTAGGGGCGTGGCGTCGGGGTGGCGGACACGTGGCGTGGCGGAGGTGGAGTTGGGCAGGAAGCGGAGGACCCTGTAGGGAAGCCTGGCCACCAGGGCCCCATCCAGTGGGATGCAGTCCGGCAACCTGCGAGAGAAAGGAGGAATTGAGGCGATTTACGCATGCGCTAACAGGAATAGATATTTGGGGACAGATGGCCGAGGTCATCTGCTCCATTAAAAGAATGGGGGAGGGGTTATTTGGTGGAGGCAAGATGTTACGTACGTGCATGGTACCCTGCAAGCCACCGCTAGGGTGTGTGGTAGGGGGTGATTACACACCAGACAACTTTTGACCCAAAATACTCACCTCCTCCCCAAGGGTGATCGGACAAAATTATTCTGATCCCTTACGGTTCTTGGGAGAAATGACATCTTAAATCCAACTGTTTGCGCTTAGCCTATTAACCCTAGAACGGTTACTGGGGTGAGAAACACCCCAGAGCGGTTGAAAATATCGCTATATGAAATAAATTTTATCTCATCCGATAAACTTTGAAAAATGAAACCTTTGTATCACGTGATTTTACATTAAAAAAGGAAAAAAATGAGCCACCGTAGGACTCATAATGCGTCTGAGATATGAATTTGTGATAATTGTTGCCAAAAGAGGGTGAAAAAAATAGCGTTACAGTTCTGGGGTTAAATTCCAATCTATGAAATTTAAAAGGTCCTCTCTTCAAATTCAATACTTATCTAATTGATTTGATTTCTGTGTATCACGGAATCTATCTTTTGTTTTCTCGACCCTATCTCCTTACCCCCCAAAAGCCCTGTGGGAAGTAATTGTTCCATTACTATACTCTCTTCTCACGCGTTGCTAAATGTATTCCACTTGGATCTTATTATTAAAGATATTCTACTTACTAGATGTAGGTTTAAGACTGTTAAAGAGGTCCGATAACACTTCCCTGGGGAACACCTGTAGTGACTTATACAGCATTAGATGTGATGAATACTCTTCGTACATTCAAGAAGTCTTTAGTCCAGCCCAAGATATTTTTATCTATGCCATAGGTTTCCAACTTTGGGAATAGTTTATCATGAGGTACGAGGGTGGTCTGAAAAGTTCTCGTCCTCGCCCATCGATGACATAACAATTCGCATGATTTTTTTGATTTGATATCCCTCCTGCTACAATGTCTAACTTTGCATTCTTACTTCTCAAGAAACTCTCCTTTTGATTTCTGTTGGTTTTAATCATCATCGCAAATCTCTCGATGTGGTATCGTGATGTACTCATTGATAATTGCAATCCGTTGGCTCACTGAGCTTGCTTGATCAACCGGGGCGTCACCGACCTGAATACTAAGGATGGCCTCACTTTCTGTTCCACTCGCACTCCCTCCGGAAAGAAGGAAACGCCGCTGTGCCGTGAAGAAAATTCGAGCATTCGAGCGCTAAGCCCAATTAAGAAAGACCGGACGGACTTAAAGATTACCTTGTGTTCGCTTTAGAAACACGAAGATGGCAGAAGAGCGGATTTCCACCCTCGGCTGTCACAGGTCGAGGCGGTGCATTCGTGTCGTGCCAAATTCCACGGTCCATTTGGCAAATTGCAGGGGGGCTATTCTGTAAGTTCTCGGAACTCCCGTTTCCATTGACAACGCCGAGATTGTGTCGTCACAATATCGATAATTTCTCCAATATTTCTTGCTCGAGATTGACGATTCATCGAGTCCATGGCGTCAAAATGTTGCCATTTTTCGATGCTCGACGATTTACCCCGGGGGGGGGGAGTGCGTTAAGGGGCTTTGAAAACTACCAGTTTGGTTGACCGCGTTGGTCTAAGGTTAAAGTTTTCCTTGTAAACTACTATTCACACTACAATTTGGATTTTCGAAATTCCGATTGAGTGATATAAGATTTTTGGATCCACGCAATTTTGTCTACCACACTTCATGCCAAGTGAGGTCAACACCATTTGAGTATATTTTGGCATCACTCGGCAATTTAAATATTGTCAGTACGTCTTTAAAATCATTAATGTCGATTGCTTTGTCTAATATATTTGTTTTGCTCATCAAAAGTTATTTCGAATTAAAAGATTTGTCATGCCGCGCAGAGCCAAATGAAGTTTCGGAATATCGAAAGTAAATTATTGTTCAATTCAAGTTAAACATATCAATACATAAATAAAATAGTTTCTGGCGTCACTTGGTGGAAAATATTCATATTAAACTTGAAATCAAAGCACTTGGCTTTCTATGAATTCTCTGTGGAAAAGCCAAGAGGTTCAATTTCAAGTTCAATCTCAATACATGTTTCTTCCTTCATACCAATCGTAAATTCTTGTCTGTCCTCTCCCTCGATTATATGAGATTCTCTCTACTTACCTCATTATTCGACTCTCCGCAAATTCTTAATGTCTCCCCTTGCCTCTTTCAATCGATGTCTCCCGTTGTCTTCAGCTTTCTTCAAATCCCACAGAAAAAGAGCCTCTCGTCTCCTAACACATGAGGTTAAAAACCTTAAAATCTCTCAAATCTCCTGTTCTAGCATCTTAAAATAAATACCTAATCTACCCTCTCTAATTCTATTTCTTCAAGGACCTCATTTCTGGACCGTATTACCTCCACTTTATGTGCCGGCCTCGGTGGCGGCGGGGTAACGTCCTCGCCTACCAACCCAGAGGTCGTGGGTTCGATTCCCACATAGGTGGATTTCCCTCCATCTAGGGCTTGGTTGTATGTGATTGTCGTCAAATGTCTGTAATGTAGGGTTAGGTGGAAGAAGGGAATATTAGTCCCAACCTCGCCCAATTAAGTCGAGAAATAAATAAATATCCTATCCACTTTATAGTCTTGGTGAATATATTCTTTACACCATTAGTCCCATAGACTGAGTCCTTCGTGTTCTTTAGTTCTCCCTTTGCTTTTGAATTTCGTCTTCTAATGTTCTTTACACCATCTCCATTTTTGTACATATGATTATCATCATAATAGTTACAATCCTAATACAGGCTTACTGCAGCCCTCAATTCTGCTCCATTCAATGTTAACATCTTCACCCAATGACCCTCGTAGCTTCTCTGTTCTACGCCCTTCTTAATTTTTACTTGCACTTGTCTTACGTAAATATCTCTTGGTCTTCCTCGCGAGATATTCCCTTAAATTTTCTACAATATTTCTTGTGTTTGTCATTTGCAATCCATCAAGGTGTATCCAATCCATCTAGTTCTTCTCTGCCGACCTTACTTATTTAATTTCCTTCGTCTAATATCGAATTTAAATCCTCCATCACTATCAAATGTTTCCTTTCAGAAACACACGCAATCATTTCCCTGTTGACTTCTTCTTCCCTATGATGCAGACCTGGATAATATCACGTTTGTTGATACATCTTTTGATTTCACTAATAACATAACTTCAAGCAGAACTGAAATATCTATATTTCCTCTTTCCGTCTTTCTCTCTATAATTTTTAATTTACCTGTCCTCAACATCGAACCAATATTCCAAGTCCCTAGTTCGGTTCTCTCCCGTGCTATTGCTGTCGAGTCCACTTTGCAAGGATTTCGTGGGATGAGGACCACGGAAACCCCGCCTCTCCCGCTACCAGGCATGACATAGTGCACCAAGTCCTCGATGCCAAGATTCATACTCAGATCTCTGTCAATCATCGAGTAATTGGATAATCATTTGAGGTGGTTTACCGTTGCCTTCCTTAATAGTGTTTTTAACGTGACACCATCACTTACTGGCCGCCCCACTGGGTTCAGACGCTTTTGCAGCCGCCTCACTGAGGGACAGACGCTGCGTGGACTACCTTTCGTCTGGTTCCTAACCTTCGACTTATGGGTGACCCTAGCAATTATGGGTGACCAGGAGAAATGATCATTGCTCCTGCTAGCACAGCTCCAAGGGTCACCAGAACGCACAAGCCCTTCCACCATGCTAAAGTTGTAGTGCTTGGGGAGGGCAGGGTTCAATAATTATGGAAATTACTTTGGCAAAGGGGAAAAGAATTTTTAATTCAGCTTACAGGCAGTTTAATTCAGTTACGCCGGATAATGGAGTCATATCGCACCGCTATTGTTGCGAAAGCGTCTTTCGATACGGAGTGTCGAAATGTTTCACGCCAATACAAAGAGGCTTCTTCTGCAGAATTATCATTGAAATTGACGTAGAGCGTGCTTATTTCGTCGCCTGCAATGTTTTCAACGTAACTCGGTGGCCCGATTATCTTAAAACCTTCAATCATTCCTATCACATTTCATTCCTGTTCACTGCATTTTAATGTCTTCATTTTCACTAATTACCAACGTTGTACTCTTAATGCCGGTGAATTACGTCGGCCATTTAAAAACGTAAACACATTTAATCTTAGGACGGCGATAAATTCCGGGAGCGATAACAAATATGGAGACGGAGGACGTGAGGGAATAAAAAAAATACCTCGGTCTACTCTTGAATTGGATCGAGTTTAATTGAAGGACTCCCGAAACGAAGGCGAAGCAAGACGAACAAAAATAATTGGACCAACTGAGAAAATTGTTGCACACAAAAAAAAGGTCACTTTCTACTCAAGGACGACTTTCCTTAATGATTCCAAATAATTGAATTAATCGGATAGTTGAGTGACACGTTCTCAATTACCCGTTCCTTCAAAGGTCAGCGAGCAGAATAACTGACATGTTATTGACACTCATTGATTCAACTTTGTTCACCATGACCGACTCAACGTCACTGCGCTTCTACACCGTTTCTTCCACAAATCGATTTATAATGGTTTCTCTCGCTGTCCTTTTTTGCCCTAAGTGGTCAAATAGGCCTATCTACGAAAAAATTATACGTGTATATATATATATTCCTCATATCTTTCAACACGTCAATTTATTTCCTCTTTTTACTCCATGTTTGCTTATCTTTTGCCTATAAACTTATTACTCATGCTTCCTGCCCTCATGATTTGTCTTATACAGTTCGCCTTCCTCTTCCTTACGAGGCCGATATGAGAAATTATCGATCTGATGATGAAAATTAAAAGTTATGTTTTCAAAAAAAGTTTTACTATGGGAATGATCAACCCCAGCCATGCAATTACAAATGGGCAAAGGATATGGTTAGGGAAATAAAAGAGGAATAAATAAATAAGTAATTCAATTAAAATAAAAAGATAAAGGAGGTGGTTATAACAGAAAAAACGACTTGACCAAAATATAATAACCAAAAACGCTCTGGTCAAGGTGTACTAGATGGCATTGACCCTTATCGAGCACTCACCCACCCAGGGCTCACGAGAGAATTCTCCAGACGCCAGCGGCCCACCAATCCCACGCAATAAGTGCAAATTAATCAGGCACCCTCTAGCTTAGATGCACTAAATAGCATTGATCCTTGCTAGTCGCAGGAACTCACACACAACCAGTGGTTTCCGCCAATCACTGGCGTAATAATATCAATCCAAATAAATATCGACTACAATCATAAATAAATAACATTCGAATAACAATTGAATAACAATGAAATAATAAATAAAATCCTTCCCGTAATATTCATACGGCTGTAGAAACCTTGTCGTTTTATTCAATCAATTTTTATTGTCTAATCTAAGAAGTTTTATCGGTCGACGTAATGTCTTGGATATTACTACATTTCATCCAGCTGTATTCCAGTGCCATTGTCGCGTATCTGTGGTGTTCTTCCGGAAGTGCTGTATAACACTCGTCTACTGTCGCAATCGCTTCTTTAATGGACGAACAATGCTGACCAGCGATGAATCGTTTGAGTTTTAGGAAGAAGGGAAAATCCAAATGAGCCAAATACAGGGATTAGGCTGGACGTTCCAGCACCTAATACTGCAAATCCATCAATTTTTTCCCATCGCCAAGACACTTTTGTGGTCAGGTACATATTCCTGACGGAAAACGGTTTTTTTCCTCTGTAAGCCGGGTCTACTTTCTCGAATTTTTGCGTCCAGTTCCGTTTGAAGGTTAGAATAATACTCACCAGTTATTGTTTTAACGCTTTTGAAGAAAGTCGATCAGCGGAATTCCTTTCGCAACCCAAAACACCGACGCCATGACCTTTTCCGTCAATGTCACCGTCTTCGCCTTCTTCAGAGTCGCTGAACCGACCTCTATCCAATGCGTTGATTGTTATTTCGATTGCGGCGTGCAACGGGGATTCCATGTTTCGTCATCCATTGTCGCATAGCGACAAAGAAAATTAATCTTGTTCTTTGTAAAGCGCGCCAAGCACCGTTAGGAAAAATGTCATCCAAATGTGTTTTTGATCCACGGCAAGCATACGCGACACCCATCTTGCGGAAAACTCCGTAAGTTGCAATTCCTCGCGCAAGATGTAACCGACGCGTGATTATGATATCCCTATAGTATAAGCTATTTCACGTACGAAATCTTACTACCACGAAATTTTACTACCCATCGATTTACAGTGCACCTATCAACAGCATCGTCACCATAAACAGCCTTTAAACGACGATGAATCTCAGTAGGAGTCACTTTTTCAGCAGTTAAAAATTCGATAACAGCACGCTGTTCAACTCGCGATGACATAGCACTAAAACACGTCTCCATACTTCCACTTCTCAAAATACACTGGATGAATGTAATGACCTCAAACCTGCGCATGCGTGTTGAGGGGGAATGTTACTTCCACATGCCACTCAGAGTGCTTCTGGAGGTCATTTTGTTTGTGATCTACGAGCATTATGTGCATTATTTTTCAGCCTACCCTCGTAATATCTGATTCCAATTCCGTAAAACACGTCTCCATACTTCCGAATCTCAAAATACACTGGATGAAAGAAACGAACTGAAACCTGCGCATGCGTGTTGAGGGGGAACGTTACTTCCACATGCCACCCAGAGTGCGTCTGGAGGTCATTTTGTTAGTGGTCTCCAGGCATGTGGGCATTATTTTTCAGCCTTCCCTCGCACTTTCGTACCCCGACCTTCTGAAATCACATCGTGCCCTCTTTCGATGATTTCCGGTAAGATTGCACTTTTCGAATGTCCTCCACGTGTATCATCTTGGGAGTCTTTCACGGTCACGTTCAAAATGAGCCGTGTATTTCTACACGATGTACATTGAAGTAGGGAAGTCCTCATACACTTTTACAATCCTCGAATGAATTTAGGTCGTCATTGAAGCGTTATTTACGAAGAATTTCATCACCGCACGGTACTCGATTTTTTTATTTTTCTAACAACAAACGCACCGGAATTGATTCAAACGACTGCCTTACAGCGAACTACTAATTGAAACGTCTTGCAATTTTACGCGGCGTATACGTACTCACAATTTTTCCAACAAGAGAGAAAAATAGCATGATGGTTAGCTAGGTTTCCCTTTTGAAGCTGCTTCCAAACTCATCGATTTGGCGTCTATAATCGCTCAAATATAGGGGGGGGGGGTCGAGGGGTCTCCATGCTCGTTGGGCACCTAAAATCGGCTTCAAGTCAACTCAAACAGTGTTTATTAGCCAAGCTCAAATGCATGAATTTACAAAGTAGCATAAAGAATATAAAGAACGCCTGACAGGCCCGTCGTAGCCTCATTGGGCGAGAGAAGGACTGATATTGAGGTAAATATATGTCTTCGGCTTCTAGATCTAAGATATAAGTACTCTATTTGCGACCCCATTATTCAAAGTAGGGGGGGGGGGATCGAGATGGTGCGGGGGCTAACGAACTGGCTTCCCTCTCGAGGGCCCGAGTTCAAATCCCGGCGGTGTTGAATATTTTTCAGAGGTATCTCGATCCCTACTTGAGGTGCATTGTGGAGAGCACTTTGCGTGAGTACGCCGTCCGTCGGATGGGACGTTAAGCTGTTTGACCCCTTGGCGCCTTTCGTAAAGAGTAGGCTAATGCCAACGCCGGGTTTCTCTCCCCCCTTCATCCATTCCTGTCCATCCCCTATGGCGCAAATGACCTCAGCTGTCGGTCGCCTCCTTCCCCTCAAAACTACTACTACTTATTCAAAGTGCTGGAAGCGTGGCAACCAGCAGGTCGTTAATCAACAATGGTGGGAAAGTATACTAATACTTGCATGTACATGCAAGTCACAATGTCATTTTTTTAACCTATTCTTTGAGAGAGTACACTCATTATTACTCAGGGAAAAACACGCTTAAATAAGCGGAGGGCTTTATTAACTCGAGGCGGGAAAGGCGGAGCTTTTCTCTGGCTGGAGGAATTCGGCGTCTTAAGCTAAACTCAAAAAACAGAGCTCAAACCAACTAAAAAAATAAGCAAAATTTAGGTGTAAAAATACACGCTTATCTATTTAAAAAAACAATACAACATAAAAAAAACATAACGAAAAACAATTGATGAAAAGAATTAATGACGGAAAAATGCCAAGGAATAAAATATCATATGAAAATAAAGAAGAAAAGAAAGTCTAAGAAATAGTTGATATGAAATACTATCTGAGCAAGTAAATTGAAGCAGAATCTATTTTAAAAAAAAACGGCTAACCTATGAAATTTGAATATAGTCCGATAAAAGAAAATAATTACGAAACTATTCCCAAAGAAGCATCAAAATATTAAATAAAAATAGGGAAATGGAAAAATTCAAGTAAAAACTACCGAATGAATTTTAAAGCGTACTCAAAAACCACGTCGTGCCCAGACTACCCCAATCTCAATTCTCACAATATTTGCACGCATTAACCATCGCCATAATTGGTATGGATAATAAATAATGGAAATAAATGTGGATGCAGAGCATTTAGAATGGCGGTGGAATTTTGACTTTAAGACTTTAATGCAGAAGATAGAACGTTAGGAAAACGATAGAGTGGTGGTGATAGTAATAGAATAAGCGTTTTGGATGAAACGAATGGAGATAAAATAGAGAGAGATGGATGCGACCGAAGGCGTGAAGGAGATACTCAGAATTGACAGTGTCTTACATTTTGTCGATATCCTACATCTTATTTACTGCAAATTATTTTTTGAAATGTAATGGACCCATATTTTGTGTTTTTTTGTGAACTGTTTCTTGCAAATTATGTTTTTTTTAAATGTAACGAAAACATTTTTTTAACAGTTATAACTGCACCATTTGAATACACGTAACCTGTGTCGTGTTGAGCATGGCGCTGTATGGTTCCGATACTTAGAACATTGGAAAAGTGGACCAGCGAAGAATACAGGGTTCGTCCGGAAAATAAGTGTACTGACTCCTGGGCTGGGCGCGCCTGGAGCGGCGCGCCCAGCACCGCTCTGACGGGCTGCGATTGGAGGGGGGTATGTTGGCAAGCGACGCTGAAAAAGGCAGTCGGCTCTGAGCTGTGGTGTAGTGAGGAGCTCTGTTAACGCGAACCTCCACGCTCGACCCACGTCACGGAACGCGATGCCGAAGTTTTTGGAGCAGCGTTATTCCATCAAATTTGCGGTAAAGCTTGGGAAATCGTCTACCGAAACTGTCGGTATGATTAACCAGGCTTACGGGGAGTCAGCCATGTCCAGAAACATGATCTTTCGGTGGCACAAGATGTTCGTGGAGGGCAGAGAAGAGGCCGTGACGACGAGTCTTCGAGAGGTTCCCGATGATGCCTTCGCGGGAGCGTTCCAGGAATGGGAACGCCGCTGGAACAAGTATATCGACTCACAAGGGTCCTATTTTGAGGAATATTAGCTTAAGATATGTAAAAGTGTAATAAATTTTTTTTCCTGAGCTCAGTACACTTATTTTCCGGACGAACCCTGTATGTGACGAATTTGAAACATGGTGCTGGAGGAGAATGAGATGAAGATTAAATGTATAGAGGAATTGAGGAACGAGGAAGTAAGAATATAGAAGAGCAGAAGAGGAAAGGACCACATGGAGAAGTCTACGACAAAGAAGAAATAGATGGATTGGATACACATTGAGAGACAATGGATTGATAAGGAATACAATAGAAGGAAGAATTGAAGGGAAGATTCCCCAAGGAAGACCAAGAGACATGTGCATTGGACAAATTAAGAAGGACGTAAAATAAAGAAGGTATCAGGGATGGATTGCAGTGACATTAAATGAGAGTAGAACGGAGGGATGCAGTAAACCAATCCTAGGATTTAAATACTGATGATGATGATGTAACCTGTTATTGCATATTGTTGCATGTAAGTACTTCATTCGTGTTGTTAACATTTTTCTTGTGTATGATCAAACTAATATTTAGAGGTTACATGATTGTAATTGTGCATGCATGAATGGTGACCTAACACCTCCCGCCACACACCCGTACGGATAGCCGAGTGTAGATTTAGACGTAGATAAAAATGTGGACAAATAATTCCCCATCATTACTGACTAAATAGATGACAGTACTATTGCATAAGGGGTCCAAACTCAGGCAGCCTTTTCATTAGGCGCCCAAAGGCATGCAAATTAATTCCTGACCAGTTTTGACGTAGTTTCAGAATCCCAACGGGGGAAGGGGGGGGGGAAGAATTCTTCCCGAAGTCCGCGAAACAAACGACGACGAGCGGGCGAAGGGTGGAATGCGGAGCACGCGGCGGGATAACAAAAGGCGGTCGGTCGTCTCGGCAACGGAAATCCTTTTAAATGCGGGCGGAAAAAAGTGAAAGGCGGCTTGCGTGGCGGCTAAGGTGGCGAGGGAGGAGGGGGGAGGAAATAAAGCAGGGTAACTGTCGCATGCTCACTGCGCCGCTGCAGCCGCCAGCTTTCGCTTCTCAGTTCTCGGAATTGTGGGTAGGGGAGCGTGGTTGGGGGGCGGGGGGGGGGGTGGAATGAAAGGAAACAAGACGCAATGAGGATGGGGTGAAACGCACCCGCCAAGCAGATTGGACCCAAATGATATACATTATATTGCTCAAAGGAATGGTTACCATTCGATGTCCCTGATCCAAAGCGGACAGAACTGCAGCTTTCATGGGACTCAACCGTTCCACATAATGTGCGAAGTCCTCGTGTTCTTCTGCACACTCCCGAATTGTGCCCAGGAGACCGTTTATTCAACGTTAATTGTTCTAATTCGACTGAAATGAGGTATTAAGATTCCGTCATTCGTTTCAGAATCTTTTGTTTAATCACGATTCAAATTTCGTCGTATAAATCAGGCCATCAGTCGAAATGCCGTCCGTTTCGGCGTGATACATCTTACGTCGAAAAGTCTCAGCCTCAAAAATTATTGCGCCGAAACGTCTTGCGCTGAAATGTCTTGCCCCGAAAACTCTAATGACATATTCATCAAAACTTTGAGCGTTTCGGTGTAATACGTCTTACATTGAAGCGTATAAACTCATACGCAATTACGAAAAATCGTCTTGCGAAGACGAGTCTTACGGCGAAACGTCTGACGCTGAAAGGTCTTGCGCTGAAACGTCTTACGCCATAAAAACCTAACGATCCATCCCTCAAGGCGTCGTACGTTTCGGCTTGATAAGTATTACATCGAAACGTCAAACCTTAAATGTAATTACCCCGGAACATCTTGCGACGAAGCGTTTTGCGCCGAAACGTCTAACTTCATAATTAATTACACAAAATGTCTTAAGGCCAAAAAATCGTAATCAAAATACCCTGAATCGCAATCAAAAATAAGAAATTGTATGGAATAACAAAGTATCTTTACTTCATTAGTTAAGATAACATCTTGATGAATACATGGGATGAATACATTCACAAGAGGGTAGAAAGAAAAGAAGTGAAAGTCATACTTACGAAGGGACACATTTAAATGGTCTCGAGAAAAGTATGGGTTTAAAGGAAGTTTATGTAGGAGTATACAGGGTTCACTGTATAGTATCCGCCGTCACTTTGCGGAAACGATTCATAATGAATAAGAATTACTTAATTTTTCCACACAATCTTTTATTTTTACGACCGGGTTTCGACGAGGATCGTCATCATCAGGTAATTTTTACAGAAATATACACACATATATATACCATTGCGATGCTTGAACTTCTCCTTGAACTACTCCTTCTCCTCATATTTTCAAGCATCGCAATGGTATATATATGTGTGTATATTTCTGTAAAAATTACCTGATGATGACGATCCTCGTCGAAACCCGGTCGTAAAAATAAAAGATTGTGTGGAAAAATTAAGTAATTCTTATTCATTATACAGGGTTCGTCCGGAAAATAAGTGTACTGAGCTCAGGAAAAAAAATGTATTACACTTTTACATATCTTAAGCTAATATTCCTCAAAATAGGACCCTTGTGAGTCGATATACTTGTTCCAGCGGCGTTCCCATTCCTGGAACGCTCCCGCGAAGGCATCATCGGGAACCTCTCGAAGACTCGTCGTCACGGCCTCTTCTCTGCCCTCCACGAACATCTTGTGCCACCGAAAGATCATGTTTCTGGACATGGATGACTCCCCGTAAGCCTGGTTAATCATACCGACAGTTTCGGTAGACGATTTCCCAAGCTTTACCGCAAATTTGATGGAATAACGCTGCTCCAAAAACTTCGGCATCGCGTTCCGTGACGTGGGTCGAGCGTGGAGGTTCGCGTTAACAGAGCTCCTCACTACACCACAGCTCAGAGCCGACTGCCTTTTTCAGCGTCGCTTGCCAACATACCCCCCTCCAATCGCAGCCCGTCAGAGCGGTGCTGGGCGCGCCGCTCCAGGCGCGCCCAGCCCAGGAGTCAGTACACTTATTTTCCGGACGAACCCTGTACATAGATCGAACAGAGCATGCTGTGACGTGGGCCTTATTGATCCAATATCGCTTATTAAATTAGACGATCACCTAAGAAGTCAAATCTCTTCAATCGAAGGGCTAAGAGGCCTTCACCATTAAGGTTAAATTGAAATCATAATACTATTCGTAAAATTTTAAATTAAAATAAAAAAAAAATTATAATTAGATTTGAAAAAAAAAAATTTCAAGGGATTTGAGATTTATTGATTAAAAAATCATCCCTGGACGTATTAAATTGTTCAATTTCCATACTTGCATAAATAAAATAAATTTAACAAACACTGAATACCTCAACTGGCGGTTTCGTCGCTACTCTCTGCGCCATTAAGTATTATCACAGTTACGTATCTTGTATTGAAAACATCTTTATGGGGAATTATAAGTTATCATTTTTAAATCGAGCGTAAAAATTCCCCAGGGATTATTTTGCGCCATTTCATTCTTTAAACATTCCATTTCTTTTACTCTTCCAAAAGGTCAAATTATAAAACGGAAAAATGGTGACCTTTTGTTTCCTCCACTTAGGAATTAAAAACTATAACCGTCTATTTGCCCTTTTAAGCGATACATATCTCAGTTCCCGAAATGATTAATGAGATCAGGATTTTTCAAAATTGATTGTGAACTTGCTGGTGTCTTTTTTTTTTAAACACTATTCGACATATTTCGACACACACGCATGCGCAACGCTTTTGTTTTGTGTTTCCGTCGGCGACTGAAAAATAACGTTGATTGCGACGCAACAATCATAATTCCCTTCGAATTTTCCATGCCAGAGTTGGGTTTCAATGGATTTCATTCCAGCATAGGATTGAAAATTGGTATCGAACTAATTTCTGCTTTAGGTCCACGTAATCAATTTGAACCCATCAATCGAATGTGAGTTCTCCTTCCAAAATCATACGAATCCTGAATTCAGCACTAATTTCAATACCTAATGCCATAAGCATCGTGTAAATCAACATTAAATAGGTGAACGAAGGACGAATGCGTATGTCACATAGTAGATGATGTAGCATCATCTTAGCGGTTGGCAGGGACTTTCACCACACATGACGATAAGAACTTTCTTGTGCCAACACATTTAATTACGTCACAGATCAACGGGGGCGTCGTAAAAGTATAATCCTCTGCGTATGAAGGTATCTCGGAGAAATTCCCTGGAACTGGAGAAGATTTACGGTCTAATTTCGCAATGATTCGACCTATAAGTAAAGCACATCGCGGCGGAAATGTGATTGCAACTGATTTGAGAATGTAGGGGCGGGACATGTGGAGGCGAAAGTCACGCCATCTGTTGGCTGAGTAACGGAAGGCGAAAGATGCGTGCTCCAGCAATGGCGGTCGATTAAATGTCGTGCTGCTCCCTAAAATGTCGCCATCCATCTTCCGCCCTGGGTGTGGGCAGCGGCGAAGGGAAAAAATAATAATATAAAAAACAGAGTGTCACAGAACGGAATCTTAACAAAGTTGCGCAAAACACCTCGCCAAATCTGCTAACTTACAACCAGGCCATCAGGGAGGGTGGATTTTAATTGAATGAGGGCGCCCGCTAGGTATGAAAGCAGGTGTGGGTCGAACTGAACATGTTTCAACTTGCAACGGCTGCTTATGACGCATTACTGGAGTTATATCAATTAAATTTCTAACGCATGGACACTATGCTAAACATGAGATATAAAAATTCAATTTCCTATCCTTCTCCGAACCTACCTCACGAAAGCCTCCTTCTACTCCTATCGTTATTGTCGGTAACCTAGTGGTTAAGGTAGGTTATGGATGGACACAAGCTACCGAATTGTACAGGAAAAGTTCCCTGGTCTCACCTAAAAAACACAACCAAACATGCAACATTACAGTTGGACCCTCTTCAATTCTTCAGAATTCCTTCCTCCCTTCCTTCCGTCCAACATCTCGATATTCTATACCTGCTCATTCCTCGTTTGCCCAACATTCTCCCCTCTATCACAGTCTTCAACATTCCACTGCCGGTCAATACCCCCTTCATCTACTTTTCCTGCCTCCATGGGATTTCTCCCAACAAATCCCTCTCTTCACCCACCATACCAAGTACTTCCTCGTTTGTTTTCTTCTCTGTCCATTTCACCTTCTCCACACCCACATTTCAAAACACCTCCAGTCTACGTCTTTTGTCCTGTTTCAATGACCACGTTTCCGCGCCGGACAGAGCTACGCTCCATATTAAAGTTTTGACAAACCTTTCCCTAACATCTTTACTCAACGCCCCTGTCATCAACTTCCTCCTCCTTGTGAAAGCTTCTTTGCCTGACGCAATTCTTCTCCTTATGTTCCCTACTACTTTGGTAGTCTCCAAGTTTAGGTTCGAATAAATGGCTTCCTTATGTCGATGCCAGTACTAGTTGCCGTTACCAGTAGTCTCTTCAATTATAAAACTTTCTTCTCCTCTCCAGTACTTCTTGCTGAATCCCTGCTGCTTCTCCCATCACTAGTGTAACCCTTCTGCTTCAATAGCCAAACTGTTTCTACTTGTTTGAGCGAGTCTTACTTGGGGCCAGCCATCTCTACTTACCTGTGCTCGTCTACCGCAGACCATACATTTTATACTATTAATCTTTAGGCCCGAACCATCGGTGGGAGAGGAGACCGCGACTAGATTGGGAGGAATGAAATGAATGGAATCCTTCCACGCAAAAGGAGAAAGACGGAATGGAAAGATTGCCACACGTTCTCTTGGAGAGTTACAAGAAATCAATCCTAAGATTTACGACTTCTCGTGATTAATTCCAACTTGGACGCTGAGAAGCAAAGACATGCACTGTTTGGGTCGAGGTCACTGGCGCAAGTCTTTAATAAGGGCGTTGCAAGGCATGGGCGATTGATTAATTAGATCGCTAGATTAATCGATAAAACGGTCAAATTAGTACGTAGGATCTCCTTGAGATGGCGACATGTGACCAAATGTGGGCCAAATGACCTCAGGATTAAGAATGAAATGTTGGAAGATTAATGAGCCTTCCATTCTCTTTACATTTTATTTATGCACCTCGAATGTGGAGATGGAGGGGGGGGGGGGGTGGCAGCGTCAAATCTGCCTTTCTTGGTGGATTTTTTGTACGGGAGATGACTGCCAAAAGAAAAACGGTTGAAATAAGGAAAAAAAGTGAATGGGAGAAGACAGCATTCGATTAAAAAAGTGTGATGGAGGTTTTGTTTCGCGTTTCGTAGTCCTCACCTTGTGTATATATATATATTTGCCTCAAGCATTCGGGTTCCAGCGCAGAGATATTTCATTGACAAATTATAAAGGTTGTAAAAAAAGGAAAGCTTCTTGAATGATTATACGTTGTTAAGACGGAGCAGAAAGCGTGAACCGATAATTAGAAAACGTAAATTGCGAGCCCTTGGATGCAAGAAGATTACAGGTATGACAAACCAACGGATGAACACAGGTCTTTGTGGTTCAATGCCGGGAAACAATGAAAACTACTCGTAGGTAGGTAATATTTCCACTGCATACCCCGGTTTCAACGAAACATCATTCAGCCATCATCAGGTGCAACCGTAACATATAAAGGATAGGGGAAGGTGGGTGAGGGGGCAGTAACGGCATTGTTAACGGTGAAGGAACAATACGAATGGGAGGAGTGTGAATAATGTGGGGATAGAAGTTCGTTGGTAGTTTCTTCAAGGTTCGTTGGTCATTGTTCCATAGAGTAATTCAAAATTACATCGAGAAGTTCGTTGGTTATTGTTGGGCACTCTTTCAAATTTAGGTATTTAAATAAAGTGAACAATGACCGACGAACTTTGTAACAATAATCAATTAATTTCTCCTCCTCCCCCGCTTTCAACAATGCCGTTATCCCCATCACGTGACACCTTATGCCGTATATAATGATTCTCGCCGAGTTAACAGACAAGATGAGACTTCAAGAGGTTAGTAAAAAGATATTAATGAAATTGGATATAGAGCCACTCTTACTCATACATCAATTACACGAAAACGTTTCTCCACCTAGCGGAAGCTATGAGAACTGGAGTGAACTACGGTGCAGACATATGTATAGTATGTCTTGAAGAGGTCCCGATTCAGTGCAACTAAATCTATCTCCCGGTCCTAAGGACAAACTGACACATTTGAACTAGAAGGCAGCTTGTACAAACGAAAGGTCTCACCTGCAACACTTGGGGGCCTCCCCAATGACGATGGGCCTCCATCCGCGGGCCCTGGCTGCCGCGGCGACAGCGCAAGCGCCCAGCGCCGCTCCTGACCGTGAGGTCCTCTTGTCCCCGCCTGCCGCCTGCTGCCCACCGGCCCTGTCCTCGTCGTAGTCGGCCCCTGATACCACGACCCACCTCTCGTGCGAAGCCACCTCCGAGAGGTCAGCATCGTCGGGCCACAGGGGCGCCATCGCCGGTCCAGGGGTAGACGCGAAGGGCTTCGTTGAGATGGGGCCGCCGCCTGGAGGAGCGCCGATCGAACCAGGGTTCCTAGGAGGAGATCGGGATAGAAATCACATTAGATCGAGGCATTCAAGGTGCATATATGTTACCCCTCATTTGGAATATGCCGTAAGTATTTGGGATCCTTGGGAGAAAATTTGGCAAAATGAATTTGATAAAGTCCAGAGAAAATCCGCTAGATTCGTTAAAAATTGTTATGATAAGAACACCAGTGTGACAGGTCTCTTAGGGGATTTAGGCTGGGAACCACTTGAAGGGCGGAGAGAACAAGCGAGGCTAAGACTTTTAGAAAGGTTCAGAACGAACGAGTTTAACTATGACACTGAAGAAATTATAATGGCCCCACACTACTTAGGTAGATCGGACCACAAAGATAAAATAAGGGAGATAGATTCCAGGACAGATAGATACTAATACTCATTCTTTCCCCGAACAATCAGAAATCATAATAGTAAGAAACAAAGGCTAATTTAGAAATATTAAAAACATTTAATTTACAAGTCGGAACAAAATTAAACTTTGCAAAAATATCAGGTATATTTGTAGGTGCATGTGTATGTTAGTTGGTAGTTTGCATGTGTGTGGGTTGCAAGGGTTTTCGCATGAATGAATACCATGTTTTGTTTTTGGATTGTATAAATTTGAACACCCCCCGCCACACGCTCTTGTGGTGGCTTGCGTGGTTTTTAAGTAGATGTAGATCTGTTGCCAGTTTTAGAGGTAATCGGAATAGGTGACGTCCTTAACGGGCCATGGCTAGTTTGTGTTCGACTAATTTTGCGCAATTTGTTCGTTGTTGCTCATACTCTTAAGAGTTTACATCGGTATCTCAATGACATCAATGCAGGCCAACCGTGGATTGATGAAACCCTAGCGACGGTGACGATGTAGATGCAAGTCCACACCAGCGGGGAGAATCGCGTGAAAGGGAGCAGAACAAAGTAATGGGTGGCATGGCGTTGCATTCGGGTGAAAGTGATATCGAATTAAGGGTCGCTTGCTCAGAGGCGCACGTTCTAGACGTTTCGTGGGCAGCCCGGAACGAAAGCTTCATGGAAATGATGGAAATGATCGATCCGGAAACGGTGATGGGTGGACCAGTTGATGTGGGTTGAGAAAAAGATGGCCTTTGCGAAAAACATCACTGAAGGAGCACTGCCATGCGAACGAGAAAGCGAAATGTTGGCACCGAGACGCATTATTTTGGAATTGCACCAGACGCGAAAAGATTACTTATCACGTACGCGAGTGAGTAGTGACAGCAAAATGGTCCCTAAGTGCTTAGAGTCCCTAGCAAAGTAGTTGCCGAATATGCTATAACTCTATACACTACTTTTAAACTAGAAAAATAAACAAGTATATCCTGAGCTTTTTTTTACAGAGAAGTACGGTGCGGCGCCCATTTTTATGGTCGTCTCAAATTATTTCATTTTTTTACATAATAAGTGCGTGACATGCAAGCGCGACTTTTGTTGGAGTAACAGCAAAAATCATCTTCCTTGAAAACATATCTACGCTCAGAAACGTGGCACTTCACATTACGCTAACACGACATACGAGTTCTGTCCAATATATACGCGAGCTGAGGCCATAAAAACTTTATTTTGCATAATTTACTCTAGTACATCTATTTTGTCCCCTTCAAAGTACTAGTCTCCATTCGTTGCTTTGCCTTGTTATTCCATCTTCTTCTTTTCCATCGTTTAAAGCACCCTTGGAAGTCCTCCTCGGCAGTTGGGCTTTTTAGATTTCTCGTCGTTTCTTGCTTTATTGTGTCCGCGACATCTTCCCAGTGATGTCCCCTCATCACATTTTTGCATTTTGGTAATAGGTAAAAGGTCGCAGGGGGGGCGAGATCTGGCGAAGAAGGAGGATGATCAAGGATAATGATTGAATTTTTACGCCAGAAACTGGCGAACAATCAATGCTGAACGTGCATTGGTGCATTGTCATGGCGAAGCATCCATCATCAATCATGTCCGGTTAAAATAGTGTGCACTGTCGATTTTCCTAAATTCAGTTGGTCAGCTATCATTCGGACAGTTTTTCGACGATCGGTAAGGACAAATGACCGCACACGATCAATGTTGTCGTCAACAGAGGTGGTTGAAGGTCGTCCCGGCCTTGCATCATCCGTGGCGTCCTTGTCGGCCATCTTCAAAACGCTTAATCCACTTGAATACACGGATGTTTTCTTCAGAGCATTATCGCCGTAAACAGCTGTCAACATTTCAGTAATTTCTAGAAAACTTTTACCGCACTTCAACAAAAATCTTCATGCAACAATTTTCTTGGAAAAATCTTCATGTTGATTCGCGGCTCCGTGATTTCGTCAATTTCCATTTTCGACAAACAGTAAAAAACAAGGACAACAGAAACTATCATAACTGACACCATACGCACATCTCGACGGTCCGCCAAGTCTCATTGGGTCTCAGGCATCTTGCGCCGCTAGTGGACGGAGGCACCACACTCCGTGTCATTGCCGCCAGATTTCAGCAGTTCGCGTATTCATTGTACAATTTACGTATCTATAGATCTAACCAAGTACCTATACGAGTGTTCGTATTGCTCCATCTTTCTCGTTACTAGACAGATCGCGTTTTGCAGATTTATTCCACTGGCGAGCAGTTTTTTCTCTCTGCGGAAATGATCTGTGGGATTGGCTCGGCATTGTTAGTCGATGAAATATCTCTCCCTTCCTTCTGGATATGAGAGAATGGGCTGACAATATCTGGTCCGTGAAATTATACATCGAAATATAGCACGGGAATTTCCCTAACTATGGAATTGTACGCGCGGAACTGTATTAAATTCCAATGAGAGTTGCGTGAGAGGTTGTATGAGAATAAGTTTAAGCCCGCCTGCCCTTGTTTATTCCCTACGAGTTACAAGCAACTCCCAGTCAGGCGGGAGTATGGCGTTAAGGCGTGGTCGTGTATATAACAATGGAGCGCCGCTGAGCGAACCGTAAACAAAATAACAATAGACAACCATGCTACACAAATATAAAAAGAAAGCTAGAATATTAATGGCGAGGATATTTACATCGCCAATGAGGAATAATCGAGGAAATGGGACATGAAGAGGAATGGAATAAGAACAAAAAAGATTTAACTTATGTCAGCAGACTCCATCAAAATTAAATACTGTGGTTTTACATTGTTGAGTAACGGTGACCCAGAAACAATTGATGCAAGCAATTGGAGTAAGTGTGTCTTAAGCAAAAAATCATAAACAAAAAAGAACTGAAACCAAAATGAGATTATTCAAAACAGTAGCAAGACCTACATACCTTGGTGGCAAGCTATTCCTGGACGTCCTGTTCCAACCCATTCTAAATTAACCCAACACTATTTGTAACGTACATCGATTAAATTCGGCAGATACAGGGTTCGTCCGGAAAATAAGTGTACTGAGCTCAGGAAAAAAAATTTATTACACTTTTACATATCTTAAGCTAATATTCCTCAAAATAGGACCCTTGTGAGTCGATATACTTGTTCCAGCGGCGTTCCCATTCCTGGAACGCTCCCGCGAAGGCATCATCGGGAACCTCTCGAAGACTCGTCGTCACGGCCTCTTCTCTGCCCTCCACGAACATCTTGTGCCACCGAAAGATCATGTTTCTGGACATGGCTGACTCCCCGTAAGCCTGGTTAATCATACCGACAGTTTCGGTAGACGATTTCCCAAGCTTTACCGCAAATTTGATGGAATAACGCTGCTCCAAAAACTTCGGCATCGCGTTCCGTGACGTGGGTCGAGCGTGGAGGTTCGCGTTAACAGAGCTCCTCACTACACCACAGCTCAGAGCCGACTGCCTTTTTCAGCGTCGCTTGCCAACATACCCCCCTCCAATCGCAGCCCGTCAGAGCTGTGCTGGGCGCGCCGCCCAGGAGTCAGTACACTTATTTTCCGGACGAACCCTGTACGCAGTTTTCTTATTTCCTGTCAAATTCCTGTTCATCTTAGTTAAAAATATGCTTCAACATATTTTCACGAATGATCCTCAACAGCTAAACAGGGTGAGGCGCTTAATTATGGACAAAACACGCGTTTCCTCGAGTGAGGTTTCTTCACCGGGTTAGCGAAACCTTCCCTAGACTTCTCCGAAGCCTTATACTTAGCCACAATATCGTAAACAGTTGATCAGGGGTACCAGAAGAAGAATCGAACTATTTCAAAATATAACAGCCAGCACAAACACTTTCGATTAATAGCGACTCTTCGATTGTACTCCGCACTTGTACGTGAAATCGCGGCGATTTTGAGGTTACTGCTTACTAGATGCCTATAGCTTTCAAGAACACCCCTCGCGACCTCCAGTGGAACTAAGATATGGCGGTAAATACAAATTCCGTCGAAGTAATCAAGTTATAAAATCAGTCCAGTCTTTTTTTGTTCACACCTTGGATTAGGAGTTGATACAGACAGAAATTAGCTGAAACACATTCATTTTAGGCTTCATATAAATTTCTAAGTGCAAACATTAAAATTAATCAAAAAAAGCCCTTGCATTTTAACGTACACCAGGGAAAAGAAGCTGCAACTAAAAGGGTTAAGGACCCCCCCCCCCCATAACGTCAGACTAAATTCAACTTTAAATCACAACTCTTTCAACGATTCTGGTAAATTATTCCGTCAAACAGCTACATTCAAGGTCCTCCATTTTCGTATTGTGCTCTCCGATGCCATCTTGTCTCCACTCCACAACAGTGCGTGATGTGTTCAGCAGATATCTAACGGGAATTTTTCAATTTCGCGGGTTCGGAGATTCTGACTGTCGATTTTTTTAAATTTATGTTGGTATACATGCCCCTTAAGTATTATTAAATTTTCAGCTGTGTTCATTGTTTACTTTGTCCGAGGTAGTTCGCGTCATGGCCGCCAGATCGCACCAGTTCGCGCATTTTTTGGGCAGAACTCGTATTGCATTGGGCATTATATTTATTTTCAACTTTTAAGTGGTGACAATTTTTTATATAGAAGTTTTTCCAATGCGTATTGAATAATATAATATAACAGACTCCTGCAAGTAAATATCAATGAAAAGAATACCATCAAAATATCGTCAGTACGGAAACATTGAGGAATTTTATTAAGCTGGAACGGGTAAACTGGGTATTTTGCAAGATTCTGAGGTATTTCAAAGATAGAGAGCCTTCTAGATCAGCAATGCAAAACGTTTTTTTGAATTTGGTGACTAGATCCACCACGTACGCTGTCCAATTGACGGAAAAAACACATACTTTTTATCAAATTATCTAGTTTATCAAATTATTCTCCTACTTTTGCCACCGGGCGTGTTATAATAAATGTTCTAGGGTCATTTTCAGGACAATAAGACTTCAATGTCCCGAAAAATCGCATTGGCCGTCATGGAAATGCCGGGAGGAGGCTTTTGTGAAATGTTTTTCAGGATGTGGCAAGTTAAGGCAACTGAGCAAAAGTTCCGAGTTACCGCATTTTCCTGCATGTGAAAGTCCTTTTTTAAGGTTCCATACCTGGAGTGTACGTGTGTCGGTAAATTTGTGTGATGATGGCGAGAACGGTTCGGTTTTTGTCGGGAAGTGAATTCATTAAAGAGACGGAAGGAAAGCCGAACGTTTTGGTGATCTATCATCTGGGAATGGGCATGTTCAGTAATGAGCGCATACGGGCAGATAGCGATGGTGTAACTGTGAAATTCACGAGAGAAAGCAATGAGTTCCTTGGGAATATAGGTAAACAGTGCGACGAAAGAATGACGACTCGGTTTTAATGATTGTGATTGAGGAAAATACGATGTGCGTTCAGAAAATAACGGGAATATTTAAATTTCGCGGGTTTGGAGATTCCGAGTGTCAAAACTTTTTTTTGTTATGTTGGTATACATGCCCCTAAAGTGTGATAAAGTTTTCAGCTTTGTTTATTGTTTATACTTTGTCCGGTGGCATCCGCTCTAAGGTTAGACGTGTTTTTACGAGCTCGGCGATGTTCTTTTGTTAAATAAAATGGATCAAAGAGCAATGAACCGTAAAAAAATCGATTTTTGCGAAAGCATAACGTGAAAAGTAATCTTAACTGAAATCAATCAACTGAGCTTGATTACACAAACAAAAACGTTATTTACTTGGATACGGCCGTTACTAGGCCAGCATTTGCGCGGTAAATATGGGTCGGCATATCACCTCAAGGTTTCTCTGGACCGGCGAGATAATAGTTGATAGTTTTTGGCGAGGATGGTCATCAAAATTAATTCAGGGAATAGGATATACGTCGACATATGTAGTTTTGGAAGAGATTCTGCTTGTCAACCGTCTTGGGCATCTTAGTAGACATCGTCCCCTACGTAAGCACACAGGGTTAGATACAGTTACCATGCAGGAGAGAGAGACTGTAAATACGAGATTTGAATTACTATTTTTCCTCAGGCGACAAAATGAAACCGGATGTTGGGGCCGGTCAATTAAAGCGGTCTGCCCTCAATTTAAATCACGAATAAAAAAATCGCCTCCGGTCAAACAAACAAAACCGATTTGCCCATTCGGGTTGGACTGTCCAAGGGAAAATGACCAGTCGCCGCCAAAGCACCTGCCGGGTTAACCTAACGAGATTAATTAGCAACCGGAGCAAGTGCATGCTTATTCAATTTAATACAGAAACTTACAACGCCGCTGACTGGCGAAGTTTTAGAACGACGATTTCGGAAGAATTTTCCCTTTTCTGGGTGCTAACAGTTGAATCCAATGGATTCTAACACCAGTATTCAACATCGAGATTCCCAAAAGTCGCGTTTCAGATAAACCGCTTTCTCAAGCCGGAAAACGGTAGTGATGTAGTTTTTCCAGACAATGATACAAATTTAACAGTTCACTAGTGGAAGAGATAAGTGACACATAGAAATCCTTTGCATTTATATGTACACGTAAAATTCCTTCGAAGCGTCACGTCATCATTGGCGTCCGTCCTGGAGTTTTCATATCTCAAAATTTAAGACCTATATTTTTTTTTAACAAAGGCATTCACTGCATGCGATACAAGGGAACTTGATAATATAACAACATTTCTTGTGGCCACAGCTGATGATGAAATTACGCGCAGAAACTTAGTTCGGTAATACATTTACATAATACGTTAAAATACGAAGTTTTCCACCAAGTATCCAAACCAGCCTTCGGGTTGACCTGTAGTTTTTGAAATTAAGCATTCTGAATAATATAATGTATTAGTTATGTGTACTACGTCTGTAAATAATAGAAATGTTGTTACAATATCAGTATGGTAGGCTACGACGGATATTCATTTAAGATCGTCATAATGTGATGCAGGTTTGAAAACTGATTTCTGCTCCACTTTCGTATGTTTTGTTTCTTCGAATGCAACAGCAATAACATAACCATAAATATAAATAAACCATAAAACCACAAAGCATAACCATAACCAAAAAAAACCATAACTATAAAATCACAAAGCTTGGGTGGAACTGCAGGTTCCCAGAGTGCCTTGCCCGGGAATCGAACCCGGGACCCTCCGGTCAGCAGTCCAACACTCTACCCACTGGACTACCGCGACCCACATATATATATATATATATATATTTTTTTTTAAGGTAATCTACCGGTTAAGGTAGGTTTTTGGATGGACACAACTACCAAACAAATATTTTATTACCCCTAACAAAACACAAAATCCATCATCCTACTCTATATCAGGTCCCTCTTCATCTCTGAGTACTTTCTTCCTCCCTTCATCCCGTCCAACATCCCTATCCTGTTCCTTCCCTTGCCTCTTTTGCCCAACATTCTACCCTCTATCACAGTCTTCAACATCCCACTGCCGGTCAACACCCCCTTCATCCACTTTTCCTGCCTCCATAGGATTGCTCCCAACAAACCCCTCTCTTCACCCACCATACCAAGTACTTCCTCATTTGTTTTCTTCTCTGTCCATTTCACCTTCTCCATTTTTCTCCACACCCACATTTCAAAAGCCTCCAATCTACGTCTATCCTCCTGCTTCAATGACCACGTTTCCGCACCGTACATAGCTACGCTCCATATCAAAGTTTTTACGAGTCTTTTCTTAACATCCTTACTCAAGAGTCCCCGTCATCAACTCCCTCCTCCTTGTGAAAGCCTCTTTGCCTAGCGCAATTCTTCTCCTTACGTCCCTACTACTTTGACCGTGTTGGTCCAAAACACTACCGAGATACGTAAACTGTTCTACCTGCTCTAGTTTTGCCCTCCTATTTTAATGTTAAGCTTGGCCTTTTTCTTTCTAGAAAATCGCATAACCTTTGTTTTATTAATATTGATTCTCATCCCATACCTGTCGCACTGAATTTCCAATTCACTCAGCAATGCTTGCAACCCCTCTATTGGCTGACTGACAAACTAAAGCTTGGTCATCAGCAAACCTAACTGATTTTACGAATTCCCCGCCCACTTTCATTCCTACCTCGAGTTCTTCCCATGCCTCTTTGATCATTTCCTCTGCATACAGGTTGAACAGCAACGGTGATAATGGGCAACCCTGCCTTACACCTCTTCCTAACACTGCCCAACCGGACTCCCCGTTCCCCACTCGCACCTGAGCAGTCTGAGACATGTACAGGTTGCGGATTAGCCTCCTTTCCCTCCAATCTATTCCTATTTCCTGCAATATACTCATTAGTTTTTTTCACCCAATATACTCATTAGTTATAGTATACCTAGGTAGTATACCTGCAATATACTCATTAGTTTTTTTCACCCAATTCACTCTATCAAACGCTTTTTCGAAATCTACGAAACAGGAAAATACCTCCTGGTTGTGTTCTATATTCCTCTCGATTAATAATCTCATTACTGCAATGGCATCACGCGTACCTCTCCCCTTCCTAAACCCAAACTGATCATCCCCTAAGTAATCATTTGCCCTACTCTCTATCCTTTTGTTTATGATCGTGAGAACAACTTTAGCTGTGTGGGATATCAAACTAATTGTCCTATAGTCCTCACATGACATGGCCTTTACCTTTTTCGGAATAAGAACTAAAACTGATCTCACAAAGTCTGCCGGCCAGATTCCCTCCTCATAAATGCTACGGATCAGCCCATATAGCCTCTTCCTCCCACATTTTATATTTATATATATATATATATATATATATACATATATATATATATATACATATATGTATATATATATATATACACATATATATATATACATATATATATATATATACATATATATATATATATATATATATATATATATATATGTATATATATATATATATCTGTATATATATATACTCTACCCACTGGACTACCGCGACCCCCATATATATATATTACATGTATAATACCATATTACAAAGTTCCCAAATTATCAAACACTTGAAGATTGTAAGTACACGTCGCTTTATTTTATTTTAAAATCATTCAATTTCTGTCAATTTCAAAAATCTGTATGTTAAATACTGTGCTATTTTCAGTTGAAGGCGGAAATATTTCAATGGAATTACTTAAAATAAAATGCCTGTACAAAGCCTAATCTGGCGGATAAATATAAAATCATACATTTAATGATTCAATACTTAAGTATTGGTTATCCACTGAGAGAAAATATGCCCAACTGGATGGATAAGGACGAAATTTATTTTTCAATTTTACATACATTTAAATGATGGAAATATTCATTAAAATAAAATAGATGACGAAATTAAGCACTTATCCTATCAAAACAAAAAAAAGGAATAGAGAAAACCACTGTCCTCGAAAATGCGGAACTGCTCCTGAAAATCATGGACGGTGAGGTTGGCCCAGTACAGTTACATGGAAATGCGTACCCGCCGATACTGAAGAGGGGGAAAGTTAGGAGACAAGACTTTTGATGGCCGATCGACAGAAATCGAGTTATAAACATAACAACCATCGGTCGTATACTTGTGGTACAGAAATATGCAGACATCACTCACCTTTGCTTGAAAATTATTTTGAAAAAAGAAAACTCCTCCACCAGTTGATGACAACAATAGTAACTATAATCAAGTTCCAGATGAACAAGATGGCGTGTTTCATAAAAGGCATTTTCTATAAGTAAAATTTTAATAATCGATTTATGTGAATTTAAACTCATAAAAACTTCCCAAAAATTCGGTTTCTTCGTTTTATTTATGTAATTAGAGATATTTCTCTATTAATAAAACCATTTAGTTGCTCCGTTGTACATAATTGCTCCCAGTTATATCCATGGAAACGATGTCAACAAATTCAGAAATCCAAATAAACAAGATCTCGCGTTTCAGGTACGATATTTATATGTACACGCTCTCCCTAGCTTTTCCCACGAAACTCATTCTTTGCTTAGACTTTCCTTATTTTATTGTTATCTTTCTTCACTGTCATTTACTTTGAGTATGTGGGTATGCGTAAGTGTATCCTTAATGTGTATATGTATGGATGCATGGGCGCATATAAGTATAATTATGTCTATACGTATGTATATATGTTTGTGTATATTTTTTTAAGGTAATCTACCGGTTAAGGTAGGTTTTTTTGATGGACACAACTACCAAACAAATATTTTGTGACTACTAACAAAACACAACCCTAAATTCTACTCTACACCAGGTCCCTCTTCATCTCTGAGTACTTTCTTCCTCCCTTCATCCCGTCCAACATCCCTATCCTGTTCCTTCCCTTTCCTCTTTTGCCCAACATTCTACCCTCTATCACAGTCTTCAACATCCCACTGCCGGTCAACACCCCCTTCATCCACTTTTCCTGCCTCCATAGGATTGCTCCCAACAAACCCCTCTCTTCGCCCACCATACCAAGTACTTCCTCATTTGTTTTCTTCTCTGTCCATTTCACCTTTTCCATTCTTCTCCACACCCACATTTCAAAAGCCTCCAGTCTACGTCTATCCTCCTGCTTCAATGACCACGTTTCCGCGCCGTACATAGCTACGCTCCATATCAAAGTTTTTACGAGTCTTTTCTTAACATCCTTACTCAAAGTCCCCGTCATCAACTCCTTCCTCCTCGTGAAAGCCTCTTTGCCTAGCGCAATTCTTCTCCTTACGTCCCTACTACTTTGACCGTGTTGGTCCAAAACACTACCGAGATACGTAAACTGTTCTACCTGCTCTAGTTTTTGCCCTCTTACTTTAATGTTAAGATTAGCCTTTTTCTTTCTAGAAAATCGCATAACCTTTGTTTTATTAATGTTGATTCTCATCCCATACCTGTCGCACTGAATTTCCAATTCACTCAGCAATGCTTGCAGCCCCTTGGCTGACTGACAAACTAAAGCTTGGTCATCAGCAAACCTAACTGATTTTACGAATCCCCCGCCCACTTTCATTCCTACCTCGAGTTCTTCCCATGCCTCTTTGATCATTTCCTCTGCATACAGGTTGAACAGCAACGGTGATAATGGGCAACCCTGCCTTACACCCCTTCCTAACACTGCCCATCCTGACTCCCCGTTTCCCACCCGCACCTGAGCAGTCTGAGACATGTAAAGGTTGCGGATTAGCCTCCTTTCCCTCCAATCTATTCCTATTTTCTGCAATATACTCATTAGTTTTTCCCAATTCACTCTATCAAACGCTTTTTCGAAATCTACGAAACAGGCAAATACCTCCTGGTTGTGTTCTATATTCCTCTCGATTAATAATCTCATTACTGCAATTGCATCACGCGTACCTCTCCCCTTCCTAAACCCAAACTGATCATCCCCTAAGTAATCATTTGCCCTACTCTCTATCCTTTTGTTTATGATCGTGAGAACAACTTTAGCTGCGTGGGATATCAAACTAATTGTCCTATAGTCCTCACATGACGTGGCCTTTACCTTTTTCGGAATCGGAACTAAAACTGCTCTCACAAAGTCTTCCGGCCAGATTCCCTCCTCATAAATGCTACGGATCAGCCCATATAGCCTCTTCCTCCCACATTTTCCTAAGCATTTTAAAAGTTCCACGGGAATGTTATCTACCCCCACGGCCTTATTTAGTTTCATCTCCCTTAATGCCCTTTCTATCTCATTGTCTAGTATGCCTGGACCTAAGCTGTCTTCCTCTACGTCATTTTCTTTTTCAATGTCTAACTGTGTTGGTCTGAGTTCTTTACTATACAGTTCTTCTATATACTCCTTCCATCTCTCTTGGATCTTTCCTGCGTCAACTATTACCTTACCCGCTTTATCTCTAACTATTAGCATAACTCTTCCTTTCTTACTTCCCGATAACGATTTAACTTTGCTGTACAGCGCACCGATTTCGCCCTTCCTCTGGAGACTTTCCATATCCTCGCACTGCGTCTTCCACCATGCGTCTTTTGCCTTATTTGTTGCCCGCCTCAATTTATTGTTCAATTATTTGTACTTCATTTTGCCTAATTCTGTATTTATATTCTTCCATTTTCGCCGCTCGTCCATCTTTGTAATCATCTCATCCGTGATCCATGGTTTCCTAGTCCTTTTAGCGTTAACGGTTCCAATAGTGTCTTTTGCGGCTTTAGACAACCCTTTTTTGATCATTTCCCATTTTTCTTCGATATTAATAAGCCCTTTACCATCCTCCATTATTTTCTCTACCGCATGTTTGTATTCCTTCCTTTTCAACCCATTTAATGCTTCTACATTCCATTTTCTAACTCGCCGCCCCTGCCTTATCTTTTTGAAACGTACGCTACATTTCATAACAACTAAATTGTGGTCTGAGTCCGCATCCGCTCCCGGAAAGCTGTGGGAATTTATCACACTATTCCTAAACCTGTGTCTAACCAGGATATAATCTAGCTGATATCTTCCTGAGTCACCTGGCATTTTCCATGTATACCTGCGTCTTTTGTGGTGTCTAAACCAAGTGTTGGTGATGACTAACCCCTGTCTCCTGCAGAACTCAACTGCTTTCTCCCCGCGGTCATTCCTCGTGCCTAAACCGTAGTCGCCCACCTCATCACCATCTCTTCCTTCGCCTACCGTCGCATTCATGTCCCCCATCACTATCAAATGTTTCCCTGCTGGAACACACGCGATCATGTCCTCTAACTGATCGTATATCTTATCGACCTCTTCTTCCTTATGGTTGCTCGGTGGCATGTATACCTGAATAATAACTAAGTTCGTCGGTTCTGCTTTTATCTCCACTAGTAGTATTCTATCCGTTACCTGCTCTATGTTGACTACGCTTCTTCCTACCTCTTCATTTAATACTATGGCAACCCCTCGTTGGCGTTTGTGTATATATATATATATATATATATATATATATATATATATATATATATATATACACAACCATATATACATACGTATAGACATAATTACACACATATGCGCCCATGCGACCAAACACACCACACAATAACAAGCCCACATCTGACGCAGGACTCAACCTTTGAAGCACCTATTACCCCGGATCACACAGACTGAAAACCCTCCTTAAAGAACTGTTTCCAATTTTACATGACAATGACGCGACCTCATCCTTAGTACCCCAATGCCCATCTATCGCATGCAGACGACCCGCCAATCTCAAAAACCTTCTGAGATCCACCAACCCTTTGGCGCCCCCCCGTGACAAATTTCCCAATATTTCCCCAACTTGCAACCGCCCCCGATGTAAAACCTGTCCTCTTATTATGCCTACTCCCCTCTCCCTACATCCCCTCATAGCCCCCTCACCTCGTTCCCACGCTAATTGCCTCTCAAAAAATATTATTTATCTTTTATCATGCAAGCATTGCACTTCCTTTTACATAGGTGAATGCATTACCCCCTTATCCATCCGATTGAATAATCACCGGTACTCCTGCAATTCTGCCTCACTCTCTTCTCTTCCTATCCCTTCACACGCCAATTCCCACAACCTTTCTTTCGATCAGTGTTTTGCTCTAAGCATCCTAGAATCCCTACCTGATTCAGCCACCAACATAGAGGTGAGAACTCGTGAATCCGCCTACATACTATCCTTCCGTTCCTTTAAAATTCCAACCCTAAACCGCCATATTTAATTTCCCTCCCAGCATTCCCTCCACACCTCCCCTCCACACCCATAGCTCTTTCCCCTCTCCTCTGCAATAGCATATTTTCAGTCTCTCTTGAAGAAGGCCTCTGAGAGGGCCGAAAGCTCGAACAATTTACCGTGTGAGTGTTCTTTTAAATGTGTCTATTCTTTTCTATTTGTGTTATATTGTGTCAGCCCATTATTGTGCCGCTCGTGTGAGTTTTTCCGTACAATCGTTTATATATATATATATATATATATATATATATATATATATATATATATATATATATACACACTTTTTTCGATGAGCAAATTTGTATGTCTATGTGTTTTTATGTGTACGTATGAATATAGCTATAATTTTTCTTTAGGCCAGCATGTTCCAATCAGGAATCTATTCTCCTTATTGCTATGACGCACACGAAAAAGAAGAAAAGCGGCCAGCGCGTCATCCGCCCAGCCCGGGAACAGGGCGTTGAGGTGATGTATTTTGACAGGTTGGGTTGTTGCAGGTGCTCTCCTCGATATGTACGTAACTTGCTATTACTCGAGACTTGGATCGAATCGAACTCTCACGCCTCTCCATCTCCCTCCCCATCCCACCCCCTATCCTCCCCCCCGCCAGTAAACTGACCAATCGCAGCGCACCCCCGATGCTTCTCTTCCCTCTCAGACCGGAGCGCCTTTTAACTTTCGAATTTGGTGACGTCTTCAAGTCTGTTGCCTTCGCTCCCGTGAAGAGAGGAAGGGATCATTTAAAAAAAAATACGAACGAAAAATATAAAGGCCGGGCGGTAAAAATCAAAAAAATCTTGAACCAGGCGAGAACAGCTGTTCCCTCCGCGCCATTGCCTTAGGAATTCACGCGACGCGACCGCCAGCTTTTCAGTATGCGGCGAAAAAAGTCTCCCTCGCCATAAGAGTGTATTATATTTTTTGTAAGAAAAACGATCTCGTGAATCTGATTGGTACTCTTACATGGCATGAGAGGCTAACGGCCAAAACCTGTTTTAGAAAATGTTTTCTCGGTTTAACTCGGTCCCCGTGATAAGCAAATGCACTCCACTATATGTATGGACCAAGGGGATATCAGTGACGACAATCCATCAATCCATCTCCTGTTTTGTAAATGGGAATCGAAACGCCGGTCGTATACGTATGTCGAAAATAAATGGCCTCTGTAAGCCTAGCTAGATTCAATCGCATAGATTTTGGCACAACCGGTTATAACTGACGTGATCTCGCATATATGTTTATATATTTATATATAATTAATATATATGTATATTTTTTCTATATAAATATATAAACACAGATGTAGATTTTTCAGACATAAAAACACAAAGAAAGGACACTCACATAATATTTGTGTTTCTATGTTTTAAAAATCTACATATGTGTTCTTTTATATTTGTGCGTCACCAAAATATATATATATATATATATATATATATATATATATATATATATATATATATATATATATATATATATATATGCTTTCGTAGACGTAACACAGAAGTGCCGAATAGTACAATACACAGTAACACACAATATAGAAACACAAAAAAAGAAGAACACTCACACGTTATTTCTTGATATTTCGACGGAAACAATCCGTCTTCCTCTGAAGATATAGAAGTAATGAATTAATATATTATATTAGTAATAATTACTTCTATATCTTCAGAGGAAGACGGATTGTTTCCGTCGAAATATCAAGAAATAACGTGTGAGTGTTCTTCTTTTTTTGTGTTTCTATATTGTGTGTTACTGTGTATTGTACTATATATATATATATATATATATATATATATATATATATATATATATATATATATACACGCCATCTTGAATTGTAGTGAATGCGTTGAACTATCATCATCGAAAGCGTACTTTTTAATGATTAATATCTTTGAAACATTATAGTTACTGGCGACGATTCTCAAGCACTTGTTTGGCCTGTGAGTTTTTTTACAGAGGTAAGCCTACATCTACATGGTATCTTTTAGGCGTTGATATCTCCGGTTTATATTTAGGATACAATAGTTTACTTACATGATGCTGGAGCACGTTGATAACTCTTTAGCAGCTATTTCTATATCTGTATTGATGCCGATAGTGATGACTTCTGTATGACGGGTGCTAAGCTTCGAAGTCTTGAAATTTAGAATCAATTTTTCTTTTACCAGAACGTCTTTTCATTTCTTCTTTCTTTCATTGCTTTCTTCATTTACACGCTTAGAGTTGGATTTAATTTTCTTTTACAGAAATAGCAAAGGCCAAACAATTAATATATCCGGTTCTCTTGACAACGTGATAAAGAAAATAAACAAGCGTTGTTATTTACAGTTTCTCGCTTGCAAGAAATAGTCTCGTTTAAATATAATTTAAATATCAAGAGGCTTGAAAAGGTGTGATGATATTATGTCTTGTAGGGTTAGATTAGATTAATGGAGGAGGAATCCGTTGATATTACTGATTAACTCTTCCAGCTAAAATTAGTTCAGTTCGTTTTACTCGTTTTTCTATAATTTTCCTCTCAATTTTTATGCCCAACTGTATTTGTTGTAATATATTTTGGGGTATGTGTTTTTTTAGTGTGTTACTGTTTTCCCTCTCCACGCGTAATGACCATACAAATGATAGTAAAAGTACATTTCTCGGATTGTATAACCTCTGTTGAATTTGTATCTGTCAGTAATATTATTTTGAGATCTGCATTAACAAATAGATCCGACAAATTCAGAGCATTTTTGCATTAGAAACGAAATATATTAATTAACTTTCAATTATAAACCATAAAAATTCTAATTTCCATTAACAGACATTACGATAAGTACGAACTTATACGAATATCAGTCGTAAATAACTAGTTCCTCTTCATAATTTTTATAATTTAAATTAAATGAAAAACATTTCTTCCTGTAATTTTGAAAGAATTCAGCGCCAACTATTGAAAATGGCGATGGCGTTGCAACCTGCTAGGAAAGTATTAAATAAAATACGGTTTTTTTAATGGCCGTCTCGCCCGATTAGTCCACAATTGAACTGCAGTCCATCGTCTTGTAAGTGAAAGAGTTAATACCGACTTTTATATGTAAATTGCCAACGCCTGATTATCTGCAAGCCATCGCTAGGGTATTTGGCAGGGGGTGGTGCTCCAAAACAGGCGCACATCATCCAAAATTTCATGTTACACGTCACCACAATGTTAGTGAGCCAATTGTTTCACTATACGACCAGTTGAAAGTGACCATGTAACCAAGGTGAAGACTTAAGATGGCCTAGTCGCATCAAATGTGTTCGATCGAACGATTCCTTTCCTCTCAACTCAACCATAATTGAAATTAGTCGCCCGGAAGTGATTTCAGCCACCAATCGTTTACCGCGAGTCGATCGTCATGTCCACGTCAGCTCGTGATCTCCCAAATGCAATTTGCAGAACGGCGGAAGTTAACGGAAGCCTCTCCAGGCATCCTCCAGCAGAGGTGAAAGGGGTCACGTTCGTGATTCCGTCGCAGGTGCGCTCAGTCTTCCAAAAGCACGAAAGAGCCACGCCGAGCGCACAATGGCTTCCATAATCACCAACAATGCGGAGGGGCCCCCCAACGAGCGTTTCGATTCTCACGAGAAAGGTTAATGCCCGCGTACCAAATGCCAATACGCCGCGCGATGCTCACTTCAAAGCGCATCGCGTACTTCTTTTCTGGATTTACGCTTCGGAGCGATTGGTGTGGGCATAAATGCCATGTAATGTAGGATTGAACTCGGATTTATGTATTTGGAAAGTGACGATCAAAGACGCAAAACTATTGCTAGTAAAATTTAGCTGAAATAGCCAATTCACTCGTTCTAATGTTTGGTCATTCCGGAGTAAACAGTAACAGCACCTGAGGAAGCGTGCGTGTGTGTGTTTATATGGGTTATTACATGGGAATAATGATAATTGCGCACGTGCAAGCCAAAATTGGTAGTGGTGACATCATTAAAATGTCATTTAGTTTTAAGTGCTGAAAACCAGGAAGAGTCGTCACCGCACACAATACCATTCATGGCCATCGCCCGTAAATGAATAACCGCCAGATATTTTGTGAAACGCGATGAAAGCCGTGTTTTGCAATGATGACACCTACCGCGTGTGGATAAGTGAGCTGGATGTCGAAACTTGGCCACGTCACAATCGTCGACGCTATTAAACGTCAATTATCAACAATAAGGATGAAAATGGCGGAAGGTAGTTTTTGACTTAACACGTCCGTGGTCAATTTAATGACAAACATAAAAGAGTTCTTTCTCCATCCACTCCATCTTTTATACGATAAAGATTTAGACTTCCGTTTGCGTGACTCTGACCTGATAATACGAATTTTTCCAAGCATTTCTGTTCAATTTTTTCAATAGTTCCGGCTTCAGTTAGATTTTCGATGGCCCCTAATTTACATATAACTTTTATCTTAAGTCCATTTTAATGTGATATGAAATACGCTCAGACCCAATACCGAATATTACAATACACAGTTTTATTTTTATTTTTGCATACTTCCCACCTCACTTAATTCAGCACTAAATATAAGATTCCATTCCTCCCTCCATTTATTGCCCCTTCCATTACCATCTGCAGCATCCCATTGCTTCTCCCATTATCACCTGCATCCACTTTCATTGCCTTCTTCGAATTTCTCTCAAAAATCTTTCAGAACTTCGTAATTTATGTTCCTTCATTTTCCTGTCTCTTTCATTTCATCCATTACTCTCCACACGCAATATGGAAAATAATATAATTGATCCTTCTTAATTACGAGGGTAAGCATGAAAACTAATGCCCACATGCTTGCACACCACAAAGAAAATGATCTTCAGAAGCACTCATGGTGGCATGTGGAAGTAACATTCCTCATCTACAAGCATACGTCAGGTTTGAGGCCATTACATTCATCCAGAGTACTTTGAGAAGCGGAGGAAGTATGGAGACGTGTTCTAGTGCTATGTCAACGCGAGTTAAACAGCGTGCTGTTATCGAATTTTTAACTACTGAAAAAGTGACGCCTACTGAGATTCATCGTCGTTTAAAGGCTGTTTATGTTGAGGAAGCTGTTGATAGGTCTATTGTAAACCGATGGGTAGTAACATTTCGCGGTTGCGAGCCTATGAAAGCCATAATTGTTCATGAAAAACGCAGCGGACAACCCGATCACTGCCACAGACGATAAACATCGCAAACCCGTCGAAGATTTTATTCAAAATGAGCGGCGAATCACACTCAAAAGCGTATCGCAAACCATATTGGAATATCCAAGGAACGTGTCGGCTTCATTATTGAACAATTGTTCGCCAATAATCTTGTAACATGGCAACGATCGTCCACACACCTCGCGCGCAACTGGAGAGGCTGTGCGAAACCTGAAATTCGAACCGATTCCACACCCTCCTTACTCCCCCGTGCTTGCGCCTTGCGATTTTTATTTTTTTCCTCAACTCAAGAGAGACCTCAAGGGTAATCTAAAAGAAACCAATATGCAAGGTAAACTAATATAATTTCATACACCAAGATATCTGAAACTACATTCATCAATTCAAATTAGCATTCTTTGGCAGCTGTTCGAAAAGAGCCCCAAAGATGTCCCAACCGAAAAGCGCCACATTTAAGAAATATAATGTGTAGAAGGTAGATGGGGAAAAGCCTCCTTTAAGCCATTCTGGTTTAAAAAATAAATTAGTAACGGATTTGTTTGAAATAATCCACATTTATATGTAAATGGCGACAGCGAGGCGAGGTGAGATCTATCAATGCGACAGCACTTCGTATCACTGCAATCAATATCCAGTTACCAATGAGAAAACTTAACTGACACGAGCAAATTGGGAAACTGCGACAACCGAAACACTTTTTATAATCCCTACGTTCCATATTTAAAAAAAAATATTCACAAAAAAGTGCTGAGGGATGAATATAGGTCATATGTAAATTCTTCAAATTGAAAAAAAACCACTCACCATACAAGATTGAGAACATTAAAACTTGGCTCTAATAATTTACAATACCCTAAACTCATTGTGTTTCCTTTATTAGTTTCATTAATATAATTATTAAGATTTTTTTTAATTTTTAAAATGTTTATTTAAACTACGGTTTGCTTACTTCAGCCATTGGAAATCCACAGGACCACTAAATAGAATAAATGGGTTTCACGACTGACTCTTATGGTATCACTGAGGAACTTCAAAAGGGTATAAAAGGGGTAGATTAAAAGATTCACTCACTTCCAAAGGGTTTTCAAACCATTGTCTGTTGAGTAGTCAAGTAGGGTGACGAGGAATAGCTGCAGTCATTTGCGCCATTAGGATTAGGTGGGGGCAATTTGAACAGAGGAAGGCTGTTCAGGAATTGGCGGGAAACCCGGCGCAGGCATTTTCCTACACTTGACGGAAGGTGGTCGCACACACACACAATCCAAAATCCCATCCTATGGACGGGTAAACTCCACTTCGGGTGCTCCCCACATGGCAACCCTATCACCCCGGTAACGCCACACTGCTCGGAACACGCTTACTATGGTGACTCACCGCGATTTCGGAGAGGACAATAGCGCGTTACAGGGGTATTGGGGTGCTAGGCAACAGAGAGCTTAGGGAGCAGTAGTTCCCCAGGGAACGTGTTAGGGAGGCATCTAGCCAGCTTCTTGGGACACGGACGCCCCCAACACCCACCTTCCCCTTTAAATATTGGCGAGCAGGAAAAAGGCTCTCCATGTGCCATTTCGCTCGATCAGTCGCGTCGTCGGCAGTGAAAGTAACTCCTGTGCCCCGGGATGGAGGAAAGGGGAGATTGAGGCAGGCGTTGGCGAGAGGGGAGGGAAAAAAACAGAGGAAGGGGTTGGGGGGATGTGTCGTTGGGAGGACTATACACGAGATCTTCGTTTAGAGCAGATGGTCAGTCCATGCGCTTTTATGTAAATGGCGACAGCGAGGTGTATGTATATATATATATATATATATATATATATATATATATATATACATTCAAACACGAAATCCCGCCTAACGGCGAATAAATACTCATATATACAGAAACAGATATAAGGAAAAGGGATAGGAACACATATAAAGGACGAACACAATAAAGGTGGGGAAGGCGGAATCGAACGGATCACAAGAGTAAAAATATTTCCTTGACCGGGACTCGAACCTCGGATCTTTCCACTTGCCGGGAGGATGCTCTTAACTTAATGCTCTTATATATTTTTACTCTTGTGATCCGTTCGATTCCGCCTTCCCCACCTTTATTGTGTTCGTCCTTTATATGTGTTCCTATCCCTTTTCCTTATATCTGTTTCTGTATATATGAGTATATATATATATATATATATATATATATATATATATATATATATATATATATATATATATATACATACGATTGTACGGAAAAACTCACACGAGCGGCACAATAATGGGCTGACACAATATAACACAAATAGAATAGAATAGCAACATTTAAAAGGACACTCACACGGTAAATTGTTCGAGCTTTCGGCCCTCTCAGAGGCCTTCTTCAAATATATATATATATATATATATAAATGTATAACACTTAGCACTAGTGGACACAGACAAAAACACAGAAACAATATATATATATATATATATATATATATATATATATATATACAATATAAAGGGCAAAATCAACATGACCACATTTATCAACTAGTTTGATAGGTGATGGCAGTTAGGAATCATCCATCATCCGTCACCAGTGACGCCTCTTACTCTGATGAAGGCGGTTGGGACTATCGAAATATTGAAGTGAGTTGTATTCACGTTTTGGTCAGTATTTTTATTTTTTTCTATATTAAAATGCAAATAATATACACACGGGTGGTCTGAAAATTTTCCAACCCAACAAAGACGCAAGACATTTTTTACTGAAAATTTCGAGGTCGGAAACTTTTCAGACCACCCTCGTATATATATACACATATATATGCACATATACGCATTTAAGACTACTGGGAAGTGATTAGGGCGCACAGTTTACGAAATCAGATTCAATTTACGTATATCCTCGCCGGAATAAATACGTAATTGAACACAATCTAAAAGTACCGCGGCGATTATAAAGAGCGCACGTGTGCAATCGGGGTCGCGAATTGCTACAGACAAGGGTTTTAGTGGGGTGAGAATAATAGATAGATGGATAGAGATGGAGTAAAAGTCAAATCGCGGACGCGAAAGGAAAATGGTGACCTGATTGATTTAATGGTTCTCTCGCGATCGAGAGAATGCGAAGTCGACTTCTCCCTCCTCGCCCGTGTCGCGCGTCCTTCGTAAGGCAACTAACGTGAAAAGATTTCGAGTCTTTATGTTACGAGAGGGGGGAGAACACAGGTGGGCGATTGCTTATAAATCCATCAATCTGCACCTGTGCACTTTGTAAATGGGAAAACTTAAGAATTCTCGAACAAAAAACAAATTCAGTAGAATAAGAGCGGCCGAGTCGAACACAGACGACGACTAGACGTATGGAACACGCCCTGAAAATACAGGGAAAAAAAATTGCGTATATCGAGTGAGCAATGCAGATCGTTGCAAAACAATCTGACCGTTCCGCCACTGATTTCTTAAGAAATAGACTTTGGTTTAGATGTCCGCATAATACCTAGTTTTTTTTTTCTTCATTTTCTGAGATCAACCGTTGCGAAGCGACGTTGCCAAATTGTATCGGTGTTACGTTTACATTTAGGCCAAACAGAATTGGGGACTACATTTATTTAAGAAAAAAAGCGGAAAAGGAATTCGTGAATATTTCATTCAAAAATTAATTCTAAATTCAGTAGTTGCCGTCATTTCAAGAGAGTATTCCGGGAAATGTTTATTTTATCCGTGAAGAAAAAAATAACGAATTCTTTTCCTAAGTTCGTCTCTCGAAATTTTTTTATGGAAATTGTAAAATCGCTCAGCCATTTTGTCAATATCGAGATAAATATGTCTGCCGGTTTTTTTTTTAAACATAAAAGTGTTACAAAGGCCGTGCGATGTCTGCACAAATATCACCGGATGACGAAAATATTGAGTAATGTGGTTTTCCAAAAGGAAAATGAAAGGATTGATTCGACATTGCCAGGACAGAAGTCTTATTTGATGAAGTAATGCACGAAAAAACTATGATATGTAAATAACAGAAAAAAACTCTTTCTGCTTCTGCTTTCGAGGGGTGTGGAAAACATTTTTATTGTTTCTTTATATCACAGTTGATTTTGACGATACAAAAAAAGGCGTAATTCACGTAACAACACGATTTCTTGCTTTGAAACAGGGACAACTTGGCGTCATGTAACATTTACTTCAAACTAAGCTAAACACGAGCTGAAGAGCTACGCGTTAGAACAAACAAAAACATGAAGAAACAGGTTGATCGTCTTCACTCCTCATGTGGTACGGAGAAATAAGGGCTAAGTTCTTAGCCAAGCCACGATCTGAGAATTGTGTGCCCCCCCCCCGTGTTGTACGAGATTAATTCGAGTCTAAAGGTCAATTGAGCACGATACTTATTTCCAGTAGCTTATTAAATGAGAACTGATATCAATGGACACAAAATTGAACCGTTTAAAAGCGAGTATCATGTCCTATTAATGAGTCAAATTCGATTTTCAGCATTGAGGACATAAATATGCGCGATACTTTTATTATAACAATATAGATCCCCAAAAAAAACATAGAAACAGATTCCCAAAAAAATAATCAAACTCCGAAAGTGAAAGTAAGACCAAAAAATAATTTAATAACTACAATTTAGTTTTATTTTAATTACAAGCCCATATTACACAGCACCAAAACCTTTCATGTAGTTTTCTATATGTAGATTTCTGGCACATGCCCCTTTTTACATGGCATTTCGGGCTAAACATTTGTTCATACAAAACTTCGTGTTTTTTTCATGGACTTAAAAGTTGTCTTCCCGCCGCAGTGACATTACATTATAAATGGTGCTCTTTTTTAAAAACATTTTCCTTTTATAAATATTTTCAACGATTACCTAAAACGGTAATCCCAATAAATTAGAAAGTTTTGCAATCACCTCAATGAGTAAAAAGACTTGGGCGTGGCTTGATACTTATTTGAATTGAATATGAAAAATCTCTCCGCCGTGGGCCTCGATTCTACAAGGAGAAATCATCATGGCCGACGCCCGTAATACAATCGCGAAAATAGAAATAAATTAGGTCCTTTCACCGCACGTCTTTGCAGGAGGATTTTAACGCTAAGGTTGTCTTAGTCGTAAGTCTCGGATGAATACTCTGTCTAGAAGCAAGGCCAGGGGAGGGAAATATGATTATTAAAAAAATGATTGGATTGTACGTATCGTTCTAGCACCAAGGAGAATGGGGCTCGGTTTAGTGAATCGCCCTGGGATTTGTATGTGTTGGGGCTGCAGGGGGCTGTTTCACCCACCAAAGGAGAAGTGGACGACACACAAGAGGAAAAGAGGGGAGGCAAGCAATCATACAACATCATGGAGGATAGGAACAGTGCACTTTCGTGGCAAGCATAGCCAGGAGAAGAGACGAGCCACATTGGCATAAGACACATTCAAACACGAAATCCCGCCATATGGCGAACAAATATTCATTCACATAGACATCAGCCCGGCAAGTCAAAAGATCCGGTGTTCAAGTCCCGGTCAACAAAATATTTTCGCGCTTGCTCGATTCCGTCTTCCCCACCTCTCCTGTGTTTGTGCTTTATATGTGTTCCTATCCTTTTTCCTTATATCTATTTCCATGTGGAATGAATTGAATATATATATATATGTGAAAAAATATATGTGTATATATATATATATATGTATATATATATGTATATGTATATATATATATGTATATATATGTATATATATATGTATATATATGTATATATATGTATATATATATATATATGTATATATATGTATATATATGTATATATATATATATATATATATATATATATATATATATATATATATATATATATATATATATATATATAAAAGAGTCGCGGTAGTCCAGGGGGTAGAGCGTTGGACTACTGACCGGAGGGCCCGGGTTTAATTCCCGGGCAAACCTCTCTGGGCACCGTCAGCTCTGTGTGTGATTTTTCAGGTACCAGATCTTTCTGGGATACCATAATCGGCACAGGGAAAGGAACTGGCCCCCCTACCCTGCTAATGTGCAAATTTCACATGCCGTATAGGGCTTAATACTGGGTGAACTCTACCATCACCTACCAAACCGACCTGGGAGTGATCTGATATCTGCGAGAATCTTTTCTGAACGTTCCCGTTTCATACCTGAATAACTTAATACTCTCCTATAAATAAGGTGTTCGTGGATAGATAGCGACTTTCACAAGATTAGGGGGTAACTTGTCTTCCTTGTAATACAAACGGCGTCTGTTAAGGAACTTTGAATCGAGAAAACATTAATGAGTCAAAGCGTACAGTTAATCGTTTGCCACTTCGGGAGTATATGATCATTGACCTCCGTGAAAGCTGCGACGGTTAAAACAGAAGACTGCTCAAAAGCGTCGACATAAAAAATAATCCAAAATACGAGTCCCACAGTTTTCATTGGAACTTCCTTTGCAAACAATTGCAACTCTCGGAGAAAATTACGAGAATTTCTCTCTTATAATCCCGCACTTTTACTCGTCTACTACTGAAAGTAAATGAAGAGGAGTGGAAAGTCGCCATTTCTCTTTCTTTCTCAACGATGTAAATGCATTCGACAAGTTTCATTGTTGTTCCGCACGCGAGCGAAGGCGTGCGGTTGGGGTTTATTCATTTCGGGGTTAAAAACGTTTTCAAGACATCTTGCCTTTCGAGGAAACAGTAAAATGATTCGTTCGGCTGCATTTCCGTGAGAATGTGGGAATTTTTATGGCTCTCTTCACACAAAATTGTATATCGCATCGTTTTAAAATAATCCGCATTATTCATAGAATGAAAGGCAATGCTTGACGTCACCACGCGAATATGGTGACCCTGGTCGGATGCGTTGGAGACCACATTAACTTCCAATCCTTTCTTTTTTGCTCTCATTTTTATTGAAAAACCTTTTTTGAAGCTTAATATGAATAATCAGTAATACACAAATAATAAATAGATAAATAAACAAATTTTAAATTGATACAAGGAGATAAAATTTCTAATGCAAATTTAAAGAAATATTGAAGTCTGTGAATCATTTGATAATTATCAATTTTGTTCAATAAACTTTGATATTTTAGATTAATCATTAGGAAACCATAAGAAAGAAAATTCCCATGGACTAGCAATTCGGACTTTAAATCGCATTGCTCTGCATGGGCATATACATTGAATACGAGGGTAGGCATAAAATGGATGCACACACACCTGTAGACCACAAACAAAATGACCTTCAGGAACACTCTTGGTGGCTTGTGGAAGTAACATTCCTCATCTACAAGCATGCGCAAGGTTTCAGGTCATCACCATCGAGGTCATTCATCCAGTGTATTGTGAGAAGCGGAAGTGTGGAGACGTGTTCTGTTGCTATGGCAACGCGAGGTGAACAGCGTGACTTACAAAGTGACACCCACTCAGACTAATCGTCGTTTAAACGCTGTTTATATGGTGGCAATGCAATTGATAGGTCTACTCTAAATCGATGGGTAGTAAAACTTCGCGGTCGCAAACCTTGGAAAAGCCTGACCTTCAGAAGCATTCCTGGTGGCTTCTGGAAGTAACATTCCCCCTCAACACGCTCGTAGTAGGCTGTGGTTAAGTATAGGGGGGGGGGGGAGGGGATTTACAAAGCCCCTGTGAACCCTGAAAACAGCGTTCAAGAAACGTACCGTGGGTTGCGCAAATTCAAGGATACAACTTGATTGGACACTCAGGATCCAGGGTCACTATACGGATCGCTTTGCGGGTTATTTATTTTAATAAAAGGAATATCTATATGAATCGCTCGCTATCTCTCCCGTCCCTGGCCCGTTTGCACACACCATCCAGGAATACCCCTACTACTAAGGGAATGGAAAATCGATTCTGAAAGTCGAGGCTATTTACGTCCTTCGTGCATCGCCCCAGGGTTGATCCGCCAAGAGATAAACAACTGCCGCACGAGGGTCCTTCTAAATCGGGAGGACGACGAGGGAAGAAATCTCAGGGAAATATGCAGCGTGAAGGGGGTGACTCGACAAGTGACCATCGGGGTGACAAAACAAGACACGCGATGTGTTTTAGGCAAAAAAATTTGAAAAAAATATATAATTATAAAATTCATTACAACTGAAAGCGCGCATTTTTTAAGACTAATCGTACAATTTAATCGATTAAAAAAACACTTTTAATGATGACTTCAATTCAGAAATTATTCAAGCACACATTGTAAACGCGCAACATAATATTGAATGGATAACTATCAAATCATTGCGATGCTATTTAAAGAAAAAATGATACAAGCTATATTCATTTTTGCGTAATTAAAATTCAATTAAACTAATTCTCTTGTCATTAGGCATTGTTAGATTTTATTTACAGTCAATGGATCGAACACGTGATAGAGATTGTATAATAAAAAACTTTAATTTTGTCGAATTTATATTCCTGGTTAAGTCAAACATATTTGTATCTCTTATTGATAGTTTTTGTCTTTCGCGGTCAAACATTCTTCGAATATCATATTTTCAAGAACTGGTCCAATGGCGTTTTCCTTTCTATCAATCTTTATTTTTAAACTAATATTTGGTGGTCCTTGCTTGGGGTTTTTCAACCATTTTACACTAAAAAACTCTTGTTACGACTTTAGCTTATTGCGCATGCGTAAATGGTTTTAATTTTGCGCTTTCTTCGACGCCACTGTCATTTAAACAACAATGTTGATTCCCACCCAACAATCGGCGAATTCTTGAAAAACCATTGTTAAATCTGTGATTGATGACGATAATAACAATAATTATTAATTTAACACACGTTTGCAGGTGACCCCAATTACGTGGGGCATGATAAAAAAATAAATGATAAAATAGACGGGTAATACAACAAAAATACCACAAAAATTATTTTTAATCTAAAAACACGTAAATAGTTTTTTCTCAAAACATTTCAGTTAACCATTAAAAAAGTCTGAGCCAATATTATAATCTGAAAATTCATTTGCCGATCGTAATATTCGAGTCAACGGTTTAAAACACCTTGACCTTCAGCCTTCCGAATAGACCTTGAAAGAGTGGGGTATGTCTTCTTTTCTTCTTTTCAGGGACGTCGATATCTACAACATCTAGAAGATGACTGGAGTCAACAGGTCCTTCCAAAATGCCGCGGAGAAAGAAATTACGGCGCCAACCTTTCATCTTACGCGTAAAGGAGTTTGGTTGAAGTATTCTCATACAGTTGAGCAGTCACCCTCAGTCAAAATCAGGGCCGTTATTTTGGTAACACTTTTATGGTCTCAGTTCGCGTACTTATTGGACAGGGTAGTATTAGCTGTAATAAAATCCTCGCCTATTACTTTCGGGTTGATTACAGGGGTTGAATGGATGTGGACGGTTAATTGGATGAACTGTTAAAAAACAGCAATTTTGTTTTTTTTCTCTTTACGCTTAGTTTATGCTCTGTTTAGGTCACGATTATCCAGGGATCCGTAAAAGGTGTCATACCCTTATTTGACCCATCCGTTTTTCCCTCGTACCCCTCCATTGTATTAAACTTCAAAAATAGATATTAATCATTTAATAATAATACCCAACGCTACTGATTGACTGCTATTAAATATAATAACGGCATTGCATTTAAAATAGTTTAGAAAATTCCGTTCCTGAAACGTAGCTGTTTATTTGAAATTATATGTTTGTTGACATTGTTGTCATGGATGTCACTGGGATCGATTGAAATCAAGTAAAACGAAAAGTTTCAATAATGGCGACGTAGCTTTAATTTCATAAATGAAACAAAAAAACCGAATTTTTGGTAAGTTTTTAGAAGTTTAACTCCACATCCGTCGATAATTTAAACATTTGCGTAAAGAACATGCCTCTTACGAAACACTCCATTTTGTTTATGAATATTCATAACTTTATTTTCACCATAACGTTTATTTAGGATAATTACGAAGATTTGCCAATTACTTTTGGTCATCCAACTAGCGTCCAAATAAAATTTTCAATTTCAAATTTCACACGCTGTCATGTTTCTTTTGCCAATCGTTTCCTCCATGTTGCCGACCGGGAATTCAGAACTGATCACTTTTTGCGGTCACTTGACGACCTAACATGACGTCAGACTCTTCTATCGCTGCTCTAGAGAGCGATATGCATTACGTTTACTTCGGTGCTGAATTTTTCTGTCCGGATATCAGGCTTTCAGATATCTTTAAAAGAGAGAAATACGTACTCCGTAAATGAGTTGAATTCGATGTTCGGCAATGAAATCAGACCTAAGCGTAATGATCATTTTTCCTGTCGCATTTTTTGAATTCAACTATCGTATTTTTCGATTTTCAACTAGAGTATCGATTGTGCTTCACTCTTAGGGGTTACATCAACACCAATAACGTGAGTGTCACGATTTACAGCAAGATTTAGTTTTGATTCGCACGTCTGATCTATTTTCTCAAAGGTATCATAGGTTTCTTTATGCTTTCAATTGTTCATCTGAAACCAGAGTGCAATTTTTTGCGGCGTTGTTTGTTTTGTTTTTTAATACGACTACATGACTTGGGATCACTATTATTTAACTTAAGATACAGGGTGGATTCAAAAAGTAATGAAATTGAATTTCCCGCGCCGCTCTCATTGATTGGAGTGGGATCAAAGCACTTGGAGTAGCCGAAAGAGACGCTAAGCTTTGCCGGGAAACCGGTCTCAGTGCTCTCCAAGCAGTAAAGCGGCAACACGTCAGTTATTTTAAACCTCTGCTCGCCGACTGCGTCACGAAAAAAATGGAATAAATGATCAAGCAACGTTACACGATTTTTATGTTTTGTGCTAAACTGAAAAAACCTCTTGAAGAGACTAACAAAATGATTCGTGAGGCTTACGGGGACTCTGTTCTATCCTACTCACAAGTTTCGAGGTAGTTAAAGGCCCTTAAGAAGGGCCGGGAAGAGGTTCACGACGAACAACGCTCTGGGCAGCCGTAAACCAGCAAAACCAACAACAATATGGCTCGTGTTCGACAATTGTTGGACTCTGACCGACGATTGAATATTAAAATGGTTGCCAATGAATTGGACTTACCGTCTACTGTTGCGTTTCGCACTGTTAATGAAGATTTAGCGATGAGGGAAGCGTGTCAACACAGGTGGTTGAAGGTCGTCCCGGCCTTGGATTATCCGTGGCGTCTTGTCGGCTTACTTTAAAACGCTTAATTCACTTGAAAATACGGATGTTTTCTTGAGAGAATTATCACCGTAAAGAGCTGTCAACATTTCAGTCATTTCTTGATAACTTTTACCGCACTTCACCAAACAATCTGATGTTGATTGGTTGCTCCGTGATTTCGTCAATGCCAATTGCCGGCAAACAGTAAAAACACGGTCGACAGAAACTAATATAACTGGCACCATACGCACAGCTCGACGATCCGCCAAGCACAGACGGCTCCTCATTGGGTTTCAGGCATCTAGCACAACTTGTGGTCGGAGGCTATAGTCCGCGCCATGGCCGCCAGATTGCACCAGTTCGCGTATTTATTGGGCAGACTACGTATGAACTGCGAAAATCACACAGCAGGGAAATAAGGGCGGTCAATTACTTTTACCACATTTACCGCCCGAGGTTTCCCGGGAAGATCTGGTACCCGAATAATTACAAGATAGATGCACTGGAGTGACTAGTTTGCCACTCCTCACTGATTCTATCACTGAACGTCCGCCATAGCAGTTTCATTGGGTGAGTGCATCGGGGTTTTTCCATTTTAAACCTTCAGCCGGGACGGATTGCAGCCGCGGACGAGTCTGTTCCGACAGTCACTTGTTCTCAAAGAGGAGTAGAATGAATTCCGTGGGAATATCGGAGACAATACTGGCTCGCGGCGCATTGAAATCCGCAATTGTTTTTTATTAATCTAATAACATCACCATGGAGATTTCAATCCGAAGGTTGGTTGACCGCAAACTTCCGTTCTGTCCTCGAAAAATTATCAACGCTGTCTTCATTTCCTGTAATCAGAATATTCACAATGTTCTACGCAAACTTAGTCAATTGACGAAGTCTTTGTTGAACCTCCTCTTAAACAATCCAACTCTTCTCTCGTTGCTAGGTTTCAGCGCATGCGCAAAAGGCTTCTGGTTTGTATTTTCGTCACCGTCTGTATTGAAGAATATTGTCAAAGACGGCGCAACAATCCAGAGTCTTTTAAAACGCCCCTGGTCATCTGTGATTGACTTTTGGATTGTTCAAGAAATAGAATTGAGGATAAGTACTAGGACACGCATACTATATCAGTCTTTGGTACTGAACATCAATTGAAATTCATTTTTACGAATACAATTCTCATTCTTTTACGCGATACCATTTTAAGTTTACTGACTTCAGTTTTGATTACTGTAGGCGAATATAAGATTCCTGCACATGACTGAAATTCGGACCCACCTCCGGTTCCTCGAATGAGGTTTCCTCGCCGGGAAACCTTCCCCAGACTTCTACGGAGTACTTAGCCACAATATCGTTAACTTATCTTGATCTGCGGTACAACACGAAGAATCGAACTATTTCAATGGTTGAACGATCTATTGAATATATTGAACCATTGAATATATTGATCTATTGAATAATATATTGAACGACTATTTGAATGGTCGATTAATAGCGGCTCTTCGATTGTATACTCCGCACTTGTACGTAACATCTCGGCCATTTTGAGGTCATGACTGTTTAATAGATGCCTCTAGCTTTCAAGAACGTCTATCTTGACCTCCAGTTAAACTACGCAATGGCGGGAAATTCAAATTGAAATTTGTTCAGATTCAAGCGCCGCACCCGTGCATCAGCCTTCTAGAGTCGTCTTTTGATTGAAGTACCTCATATATATATCATCATAAATATATCTCTTTAAACGATCCGATCCGAACGGAAAGAAGAACCGATCCTTATATACGTCGAAGGCACCATTTTTTATTGTCTCCTTTTGAATTTACAATAAAAATCACCTCTCAATGACCTTTAGCCATGCCTAGCACTTCCTCGTTTGTTTTCATTTCTATCCACTTCACCTTTTCCATCCTTCGCCACACCCACACTATCTCCAAATCCGCGCCTATCAACTTGCTTCAATGTCCATCTTTCCCGCGCCATATGAAACCACGCTCCAAATCAAAGCTTCGAAAAAGTCATTTCTTAACATCCTTATCCAAAATTACCCTGTCTTCAAATCACTTAATTTTGTGCCAGCTTCCTAGCCTTATGCAATTCTTCTCCTTACTACTTTGACCATTTTGGTCCGTACAAATTCCGAGATACGTAAACTGTTCTAGTTTTTGCCCTCCTATTTTAAATTACATCGATCTATGATTACTATAATGGCTGATGACATAACGGTCCCTGCGACACACCCAACGAGATGAGTTGGAGGTCAATGCGTAAATGCTTAATCTTACCTGATATCCTTGATATATTTGAACATTGGTTTTAACTCTCGTTATCCTGAAACCTTGTATTTGTCCATAATTATAAACTATTACCCGTTCACCCGTCTGATTATGATGTTTTATTTTTCTTAAATTTATCATTTACCAATTTTCATCTACCTCATTTATTCTGATGGACGAATAAGATATAATGTGCATTCCAGAGATACGCCATCTTGGATTTCGTGTTTACCCGGAATGCCATTCAAGTTGCTTTCGTTGCCATGGACACAATAAGGAGAAGCTAACCAAATAAATAAAACTTACGTTTAATAGAAACAGCTCTGAACCAATCACCATGCCGAAAGAGAGGGAAAAAAATTGTTGACAGGCTATGTAAAAAGATCTCCATACCTGTCAACAATACAGATAAATGATTTCCATAAAAACTGAATTCAAGAAAATAGTTGAAAAATGGTAAAAATACAAGTTAGATGAAAACAAATGAAGCATGAAATGAATACATACGAGGTAAACGAATACTTCGTGCGAGCTTAAAATCACAGTACAATTCTTTAAGAAGAGAATGTTTGACAAGGATCGAAGGTCTTCTCATTAAAATGAGGCTGTTTGAGGCTTGCATCACTCCATTTTTTTTAGTTTTTTAGCCGTTTATTTTTATTTTAGCCACTCCACTCCCTTTCAACGTCACAATTATGCAACAAACTGCCACACCCACATTTGGATTTCTTCCAAAAATCCCTCACCTACCACGCCTAATAATTCCTCGTTTGTTTTCCTTAGCGTCCATTTTTTTTAAATTTTCTGCATTCCTCTCATACCATTTTCAATTATTTATTTTCAAGCGGAAAAATGCGAGAAGAAAACCTGATCGTGCCCCCCCACTCGTTTTTCCTCGTACATTGAATGCGATAAAACTACCAAGACTCTTCCTTTTGGAAAGTAATTTTGATTAAATACCACTAATATATATAAATATGTATGTATTGATGTGTATGTTCATATACATATATACATATATACATACATATATACATACATACATATATATATATATATATATATATATATATATATATATATATATATATAAAATTGAAAATTAATGGCCGTTGAGACGTTTCGATCGGGTCGACCCAAATTTGTCTGGAGAAGACACCAGAATGACCTCAATTTCAGGTAAATTCATGACCAAAACATGTACTGAATAATGCCTTATTTGAATTTGTTATGTGGTATTTCAATTCGCATATTTTAATACGTTTAAATACATTTTTGATTAGTACTTTAGGACAAGCTTTATTTTGTAGAGAAAATAGCATTCGTCAGAAGCAGTCTTTTATCTACCTTCAATAACTAGAATATATTTAATAATAAGAATCCAAGTGGAATACATTTATTATGCGGACATTTACTTCCTTTAAGGCTTAGAAAACCTCGATTCGCGACTGTGCTAGGCAACAATGACATCGGAAACCATAACGACCGAGGCAAAGCATAAACAAATTGAATTTCAGATGCGCACTTTCGTGACCTTCACCTGAATATTTCTTCTCTGTCTTTTTCCCGGTTAATGACCGGTGGCCGAAGGGAAAGGGAAGCTACAAGCTACCTGTATGCTTCCCCGTTTTGAAGGCAGGTTGTCTCGCCACCCATAGGTTCCCGGTGCGTTTACAGAGCTGTATTGGGGAAGCCATCTCGCCATTTATGCCCACGCGACACTCGAATTAATTGGGAAATACCATCTGGAGTCCTCGTACCGGTTAACAAAATTAGTTTTGTAAACACTGAGCAATCTTCACCTGGCCAAGTGCATTACAATTGAAATAGCAGAGTTTATCCTTTAAATATACTCTTAGGAACTGAATTTATTCCGCAAATTCAATGGAAGCTCTACTTTAGGCCTGGAATCATGGTGGTTGAAATGTTGGTTTCGACCTTGGTGCTATGCCTCAGATGAAACCTCTTACACGATCTACTCTTATTTCTCGAGTTGCGCGCAAAACGCTTTCGTTTTGTCTCTTCACCGACGGCGTTGTTGATTGGAAATATAACGTTGACTGTGACGCAACAATCAGTGGTCTCGTCAAACGCCACAATGGCGCAAAACCACCATAATGGCGTTTGTTTTGGTCTGGCCCATTAACATAGTTAAGATAGGAATACGTGCACACGACGTCACCCGAAGTGGCGACAACATCGTCATTTATAAAATGCCGACGTCACGTGACATACGACCATTGTCCAGGAGTTGGAAACTCCGTGAAAAAGTTGGCGATTTGATTCAATTCAGGAACGCAAGAGTTTATAGCAACTGAAGAAAATGAACAACATTTCGCATCGTCGATTCCAGCGCCGTAGCGGTCGATATAATGAGTTTGGATCGTCAATATAAAATTCGAGAATTAGATGCCAGAATTAGCAGACTCATGGACTTGTCCTAACCACGGAAAATACGGTATAGTAACTGTGGGGTTAGAAATAGCAAATGTCCCACTTGCCCTCCACAGAGTCTAGGGAATTATTAGTTTTACTCAAATGTATACGTTTTCAATCATTTCCCTTGCAAATCCCTTCCCGAATGGCCGCACGGGATTACAATATAATGAATTCAGTGCTCGGTAATAATATATGACCACTATATATATATATATATATATGTAACACTTTTTGAAAGTCTCACGGACGTGAATAATAATGCATAACACTTAGCACTATTGGACACAGACAAAAAAACAGAATCACACAAAAAAGAGACTCACTATTTTTCGAATTTTCGGTGGTCGTTACTACCTTTATCAAGGAAGAGAGGGACAGAACTGGAGTTCTGTCCCTCCCTTCCTTTATCAATTTCCTTCGTTGCTTCCTCCTTTCCTTTATTTTTTCCCTTCGAAAAATAGTGAGTCTCTTTTTTGGGCGTTTCTGTGTTTATATATATATATATATATATATATATATATATATATATATATATATATATATATATATATATATATATATATATATATAGTGGTCCCTTATCCTCGTTGTTACAGAATAGTTTGAAAATTCTTCCTTTTAAAAACTTGTGTTTAAGATAAACAACTTAAAAAATTTGCGAAGATTCAATTGATTGTTTTATTGTCGTTTTGAGGCATAATGCGTTTTGAACGGAGGTGGTTTCGACACACTCGGTCAACACGTCCTGATATCACGTGATTGCGTGGTCTCCGCTTGGTCGCTGTCCCTCTTCGTGCACATTCGAGGCGCCCTCTAACTCCGCCCGTGATCGCACTTGACGAGTGGCGTGGTGGGCGTGTGACGCGCTGCTCTGCGAAGGACGAAGGTTGGATAACATCGTGGGAAAGACCCTCCTCGTAGGAAATGAAGAGGTTCCTTGGTAAATATCTCATTCAGGAACGGCAAGATGGATATTTAGGTCGGGGTCCTTTCTCTCTCTCTCCTCCGAGGCTCTCTCCCACGCTCTCTTCCGGGAGAGGGGGGAAACTTTTCGTTGGCGCCGGCGTTGTTACCTGTTCGTTAGAACCCCACTCGAAAAAGGTCGTCTTTTTATACAAACACCGAACTCCTACAACGAGTTCAGTATACACTATACCAAGAGCGGGTTCGACACCTGGATGGAGGGGGTCGAGTTATTATGTATATTATTTTGTTATTTAACGACTTCATTGGGACAAAATGACTCTTCATAGTCCCTTCTTTCACCTAACCCTTAAATACATTACAATATGCCTAGGTATGCTTTATATATATATATTTGTGCATTTATTTATTAATATATATATATATATATATACTATATATATATATACACATACACATATGTATATATGTATACATACATACATAAATGTATCTGATACACTATTGGGCGCGGGGTTAAGACCAACCCTGGAGGATACCACCCCTGATTTGCGATTGGCACACTTTAATGATCCTTTCTTCCTTAAATATCTAATCGTGTCTGCTTACACGTGATTGCGAGTGTGACTCATTTCCCTTTGCGTCACTAAAAGAGTCAGTTAAATCCTATCGAACTCCCTTTTCGATTGATTACTCATTTCATCGAGTTCATTGTTTGCGCCGTTTCCCCGGAAACTTCATTTGGAATTCCCTCTGTCCCTCGTATTCCTTTAAACAGCCTTCCAATTTCGTCCTTTTTTTCCCTGGCTTTATACCAGAAGAAGGATCCAGTTAATCCTATACACCCTCGTTTGTGATTCATTTATTTATTGACGGCATTCCCAAGGCGACGGCGACAAAGGAAGAACTCTTAGTAGTCCAAATTACTCAACAATGACTCCAACTCTTTTGTGAAAGGAATCGGAAGAGTCTAAACAATGCACGGAGTGTACGAATTTTGGTGAAGACTTGAGAATGAACAATTTGCATACGTGAATTACGTGACGTGTCACTGTGAAATCACGAGATAGCGATGTGGGTGCGTGAAATCTTTCCTGTTGCCTTAACAGAGTAAAATTGTAACGCAGAGAAGTAAGTGGTTGATTATTTCATGTACATGATCTCCGATGGCAGGACACATTTAACGACAATTACTTCTTGCTGACTTTGAAAAAAAAAACATCTTTCAAGGCCTGCTCAATTAAGCTATGGATTGATTTTCCGAATTGGATCGCGTGCAGCGTAGATAGGAGCTAGATTTGTAAAACATTGTCACAGTATATTTAGTGGCGAATCAAAATTATTAGAGCAGCTAGGTTGGGAATAATTCAATGAAGCGAAGGTTAAATTACAGATTGAAGCTCTTGCATAAATTGAAAGGAGGACGTCTCTTTAGCAGTGATGTTGAAAATGAGTTATTACCCCCATCGCACTGCAGTAGGCGAGATCATGTTAATAAACATAGAGATATTAAAATTGTAGGACAGAAAGATGTAAATATATCATTTAACACAAACAATTGACTGAAGACTCGTCTCCATCTTAAATTGAAAACGATTTTCTCTCCTCTCCTCTTAAACCATTTAAAACCTCCTAGCTATTTATCTATCCTCCTGTACTACAGGTAATAATGTAATCCCTCCCTAATACTCCAACCGCTTTAGGTCAGTCTGGGCTTAAGAATTATTAGGAAGAGTATGTCAATGTAGTATGTTATTCCTCGCGTGCAACCGCCATCGTTGCCATAGGCGAACCGCCAAGGTTTAAACATTCAACGGCTACCGATGACGCAACAATACAAACAAAGCGATGAAACCTGGACAACTTATGTATTACACATTGAGCTAACGAGATAACATGGAATTGGAAATACCTACGCCTTCGTAAACGGTCGAGGAGGTAATTCTAGCAGCTGGAAAAATGAAGGAAAGGGAATAGCATAAGGAAACCCATTAAGCTTAAATACTGTAATGTACACTGGCAACTACGATTGGATCCGTTTGGGCGATATCCCTCCACCTGATCTTTTCAAAGCATGGTTTTTTAACCATTCTTCATTTTTTCAGCTGCATTTTTCCAATTGCTTTTTTTACAAGATTTCCCTCTCGAATGAAACCTTATTCTCGGTTTTCTTCACCGAATAGCACATGAGATATCATGCGTAGTAAACATGGCAACACTGCAACGATAACGGGATTGTAATTGTTGCGAATTACCGCATTTGCCAACAATTGCAACCTGGTAATTGTAGTTCAATGAGCAGTCACAATAAGGTTTTCCCGTGGCATAATAAATTAAAATGAGTGCTAGCCGGTAAAACATGAGTTCTAAATGCGTCAGCGCTGTCCTTTGCTTCGAGAGAGGCTGCCGTGAACTGGACGACGGGGTTAAATGGGCCATTGTGATTTGTTGAACAGCCCACTTTCTTCATTTTTGACATTTCGTCGGTCCTGGCACTGCAGCACTTCTTATACGGTGGTTATTTCTTCCACGGTGACGAGAGAAAGACTGCACGACCGACGACTGAAACGTTTGAAACACGTTGGCTGAAACTTTTAATGTCCCGCATCCTGCATACGAAGAAATTAATCAATACATACACGAATTGCAACAGAGCTGAGAACAACATTGGATTCATTGCATATTGCCTCGATTAATTATTTATTTAATATCAAAGTGGGTTCGTACATATTAAGACTTTCAACGGTTACATTTCAATCACTGTTGTTTGTTTGCGTTTAAATTGACTAGAGGACATTGCCAACATCGGCCGCTGCTATAACTACGAGTGATGACGACAGCAAACAAATATCTAACTATGTCTTCGGAATAGAAATAACTCGCAATACACGAGCGGGCAAAATTCCATCGGAATGACACGTAGGATGTCGGAATAAATTCTTAATCACGCTTTAAAAATCCCTAAGCCCTATGAATTCGGTGACATAGATTCTAGTGGTGGTTTGCGTTTCTCGAAGAAGGAGCTGTCTATGTTCATGCGATGAATTTATGCCTTCCGATCAAATTGAAATCCTGTGGACAAAGCCTTTCCATATTAATACCAAATAATTCCACGAAGTAAAACCTTAAGCCGTCAGAGTACATTCTAAACCAAGTAATCGTTATGATCGACCACTGTCTCCTGCAGAACTCGATTGCTTTCTCCCCACGGCCATTTCTTGTCCCACAAACTGTAGCGTAGTCCCGCACCTTATCACCCTTGTCATAATATGGGTTAAATGGAATAAGTGACCATTAGGTCTCAATTTCGCCCTAATAAACCTCTATCTATCTAGCACCATCTCTTCCTTCGTCTATCGTCTCAATCCAATCCCTAATCACTATCAAATGTCTTCCCGCAGGAAATTCTACGATTATGTCCTCGAACTGATCGTATATATGCATTTATAAATATATACATAAATAAATAAATATATATATATATATCGTATATAATAATGGACATCGATTTTTAAAACATAGAAACACAGAGAAAAACACTCAAATGTGTTATATATATATATATATATATATATATATATATATATATATATATATATAGTGGGTCGCGGCAGTCCAGTGGGTAGAGCATTAGGCTGCTGACCGGAGGGACCCGGGTTCGATTCCCTGGCAAGGCACTCTAGGCACCTGCAGCTCCACCCAAGCTGAAGTGATTTTTCGGGTGCCAGGTCTTCCTGGGAAACCATAACCGGCACAGGGAGAGGAACTGGCCCCCCTACCCTAATGTGTGAATTTCACGCGCCGTCGGGCTTTACGTTCTAGGTGAACTCCACAATAACCTACCAAACCGACTTTCGGGTTAATTACTGTGTTTATGGTTTTATGTATATATATATATATATATACATATATATATATATATATATATATATATATATATATATATATATATATATATATATATATAGTAGAAAATTTTAACTTTTAAAAACACAAGCACATTTAGCACTCGCTATAAATGCCTTAATAAATGCACCGGCCCAAGGTGATAGAGACTATTCCGACCGATAAAAGAATACTGGAGTCGACCCAACCTTCATTCTACAGAAACGTCGCGTTTATCGTCCATCTGCAAGTGGACGTTTTTTTCTTCAACCGAAGTGTGCCGGACGTAGCTGCTGGCGATGGGGAAGGGAGGAGGGGGTGCGGAGGGTGGAGTGCTTATGGCGCCGAAACGGTTTCATTCCCTAACTCCCCCTCCCTCCCCCCTTCTCCCCCCCCCCTTACCACTCCCACTCATGCCGCATTTTATTTGGGTCGCGTGCCATACTCCGTTTTCGGAAAAGCCCTCCTCGGTCTTCCTTGGAGGGTCTCGGTTACAGTAAGTTGAAACAGCCTTCTACACTCCCTCCTCACAGCTTAACCGGATCGAATACTCCGGGAAAAACCTGCGGAAGGTATATCGCCTTCTTGGTATTTTTCCGGTTAAGGGTGGTAACTCGACGGGGGTTTATGCAGTTTGTGTGTGTGTGTGTGGTGGGGGTGTGTTTTAGTTCCGGAAGATGGAGGGCGCGGACCAGCAAATCATGCGGTCAATGGGGATATATATATATATATATATATATATATATATATATATATATATATATATATATATATATATATGCATATACGAAATGTAAATATGAGTAACATTACGAAAAATATCCTTTAAAGTCTTATTGCATTGATATCAAGTAAAATGCTGACCAATTTAATCCCATTAGTAATTATTTCTGAAAGACTATTATATATATATATATATATATATATATATATATATATATATAAATTTTATATATATAGGTTTATAAACGATTGTATTTTTATAATCGTTGTTGAAGAAATTAACACTAAGAAATAACCGAGATATCAGGATCAAATTTTGTCTCCATGTTAATCGATCCTTGTGTGCATAATTTTATAAATTAGAGCTATCAATGTTATTTCGCTTTATTTCAAGAAGCCATAGGATGAAGTAACTCGCAGTATTGAGAAGATAAGAGGCTCGGAGTTTTATAAAGTTCCTTCGTTTGAAAGGTTACAGCGCCCTGCAAATTCAAAATGGTTGTATATTGCAAAAGTGAAAAATGAATTACCATACTGGCCACATATTCGTCATAGATTATACAAGAAGTGGAAGACCATCACTAACGGACGATTGAGCCACAGTTAAGAAAGGCCTTGAGTGGACCTCATTCTAAGTGATGGACCGGAGGAGCAACCATCAAAATGGCCGTGAATGAGGCCGATCTAAGCCATAGTAGCATTTTGAATATTATTCGCGAAGAACTGCACTTGTCAAAATTGTCAGCAGGCTGGGTTCCACGACAACTGACTAACGTTGTCCGACTGCGCTAGGTGTGGAAATTGTTTCGAATCATAAATAACCTGGTGAGTGATCACCCCCTGCCACACACCCTAGCGGTGTCTTGATGCGGTTGGATCAAAGGGAGCTTACCCTTCAAAACGTGACTTACATTTGAAGAGGTTTCCGCGTGGGAAAGGAATATTCAATGATAAAATTTGACATTCATGTAGTGTGAGGTTTACATTAGTGTATATCATACGTTTGATGAAGGATAACGATTATTTTTTACAGGACATTTACTTTTTATGCACGCAAAATATTAAACAAAAATACTATAACCGATTGACATCCTTTTGAAAATCTAAATGCATTAAAAATGCTTCATTGTATTAGCAATTAACTTCTGTAACTGATTGCATGCCACGCATAAATGCCGAGTCATTTGAAACTGTACTCTGATCAACAAAGAACTACGAGTTGTTTCACAAGCATCAATTGGATTGGAGGGTACTTAAATAAATAAATAAATAAATAAAAAAAAATAAATAAATAAATAAATAAATAAATAAATTGGTATAGGGAGTGTCCGTTTGGTATTTGTTTGTTTCAACAAATAAGGCAACAATAGGTACACATATTTCCATAGTTACCACCAAGTAACAATCATTCATGACAAAAGAATTTCCCGCAGGTCGCATACGGCATCTTGATTTCGGCTGCTGTAGACCACATTGAGAACTAACCATTAATAATCCCAAATCTTTAAGTTCGTTTCAAGTCTGACCGAACGAAGCCCTAGGGATATTTTACAAACAGTTGAAATATCTGTAGATGCAAAGCAGATATTTTTCCGACAGCCATATCTTGACATTTCTAAAGAATTATTGAATAACCCCCCCCCCCCCCCACATGCTTACAGTTGGATTTCGAAGTGTGCGGACGACGTATGGGCTGTCCAATGAAGGCCCCGGTACGACACGTGCGTATTCCAACTCGCAACCTGCATTACCTGAATGTATTGGACTGCTCATTTCGTTGGAGAGCACATCAACAATCTATACAATAAAAGTTCATTTGCGAAGCTTCCTTACATTAAAAATGTATGAGTTAAGATTCGAAAAATAGAAATCTACAGAACCGTAATGCATTGCGAAATCAACAGTTGCTCATCCCTGCGGCGAGATGAACGAGAAATCAAAACCAGAAAATGACGTAATTGTTCGAATCCCATATGATCGCAATTAAGATGTCAGTTGCGTTCAAGATTCTTCGAAATTAACATAAATACTCCGCGATCTACCAAAAAGGCATGTGGCAGGTGTGCTTGGGGGAGTGATAAGGGAGGAATTGGGAGAGGAAGTGAAAAGGAAAAAAATATTCAGTAAAAAAACTACCCAATAACGTGCAAACGTGTGTATGTATGTGTATATATATTTGCATATAAATATATTCATTTATATAGAAACAGAAATAAGGAAAAGGGATAGGAACACACATAAAGGACGAACACAATAGAGGTGGGGAAGGCGGAATCAAGCAAATCACGAATGTAAAAATATTTCCTAGACCGGGATCCCTATACCTATCCCGGTCTAGGAAATATTTTTGCATTCGTGATCTGCTGGATTCCGCCTTCCCCACTTCTCCTGTGTTCGTCCTTTGTGTGCTCCTATCCCTTTTCCTTATATCTATTTCTATATAAATGAGTATTTGTTCGCCGTTTGGTGGGAATTTATGTTTGAATATATATATATATATATATATATATATATATATATATATATATATATATATATATATATATATATATATATATGTGTGTGTGTGTGTGTGTGTGGAGGAAGACCTTATTTTAAAAAGGGTTAATTCACTCAATATATTAGTTATTTGTTATACGACATAAAGGAATAAAACTGAACCTCAACCATTTATACGACATGCCTCCACCGTAAAAAGACAAGTCATGCGGAATCTATTACCATGTTGATCATAAATTCTTTTGCGAGAATTCTCGTAAGAAAGTTAAGGGAGATAGACTCTTTGACAGGGTCCCAATATACGTATATTTGGATTTGGCACAGTCCGAACATCGGAGAGCTCACTTTTGCAAATTATCGAATACATTCACGTGAAATCACGAGACATCTGAATAACAACGCAATTGTCTTGGGTGATTTACGTAAATTCTTCAGCACGTGACATTATAATGCTTTCTCCCAATCATTCATCAGCTCTTTACATATCATTTACAAGACTCCGCAAGGAGTCACATCTCGGAGTCTAGAATCGCGGAAAAGTTAGCAATTTTGGCATTAAGATGCTGGAAGGAATTTGGTATGCGATATTTTTAAGTTTCCCTTCATTAAATGGAATCTCTCTCGGCGAATGAATGGCAATAAATAATGAACAAATTTATCTATTCGTGCGCAGTGCTCTACTGAACGTTGTAATAGGGAAATGGCATTGATTTCCTGTTTCAAAAGAATTGAAACATATACGTAATCCAGACCGTGGTGGCAATGGACGATTGAATAAAGCATGTTACAATAGCAACACTAAATCAATTAAGTTCTTACCTAGATTTACGGTAAATGTCAATGATGTCACGTGATGTATCGTAACTATTAGCTATAAGAGTCCTTGTAGAAATGTAAGAATGCTATTCGTAGTAAAAGGTAATATGAATATTTATGAGCAAAATTACTTCAAAAATCTGCATTTTACGGTCAAATTGATTAATTATTGACATATCCCAACTGTTAAAAAAACGCTTAAAAAGGAGCAGACTTGGATATTAATTGTATTGACGGTCATGCTGAAATAGCTATGTCCATTAACCAGACTCGGAGATGAAAAAAACATGGAAGAGCATTACAAAATATCCTGTATATTCTCGATTCTTGAAGTAGCTACTCAGTAAACACTAGGTATTTTGTGAACTTTGGATCCTAACCTTAAAATTGCCAATTTTACATCTACATAATGTCCCGCCTGCCACCTCAAGGGCGTATGGCGGGGGGTGTGAGGTCACCGCCCGTGAAAGAGGATGAAACCACATGCAAAACCACTAAATTCCTCCAAATCCACACCCACAAAGGTGTACATATTCATGCAAAAACCATTTTAACTTACACGCATGCATATATGTATACTATCAACTAACGTACACATCCTAGGTAAACAAGCACTTATTTTTACCTATAAATGTGTCTTGACACCCACCGCCACACGCCCTTCCTATGGCGGTATATCCGTAGACTGAGATTCAGTCGTGCGATAGGAATACAATTGCCTATCGTTTTTGCATTAAAGAAAAAAAATACTCGTGGGTTCATTCCTTCCACGGCCGACCCTTGACCCTGACCGACGTTTCGTGCGATGACCATTGACCTTGCTGGCCAAATTAAAAAAAATACCTTCTTCAGCCCCTTCCCTCGCATACGAGTGGGGAAGGAGTAGGCAGTTTCAATGGCGCTGACCGCTTTCCGTAGTTCGTATATGGAGGGAGAGGAGAGTCTATTGTGGAGTCCACCACGGACGAAGGTCACCACGGCGGGGCGATTAAATATCGACGGAGGAGGGATGGGGGTGGGGGTGGGAAAGGAGGTGGGCAATCCCGTTATGACGCGGCGCCCCTTCCTCCCCACCACCCCCACCCCACATGTCGTGACACTTTCACTTCCACTTGAGAAACGCGTGCGGGCGATACTTATCAAAGGAAGAAGGCAGGAACTACTCCGCCCTTCGGAAATGGACGTCTAATCCAAGGAACTCTCTCCAACGACGCTCTCCACATCTTCCGATGGGCAGCAGACTTGTTTCAGCGGACATTGAAATCTGCACGGCGAATAATACAGCGCCACTCGAATTTATTTAAAACGGAGAATTCAATGATGCTTGCAGGGCAGAGCAGCGTGGAAGAAAGTAATGGAGGGGAGTTAAGTAGCTTGCGTTTTCGTCTACTTACATATTTATTTAGTTCAGCGGTACATTTAGTTGATAGCACTGCCCGATTGATGGCGCAAAAATAGTAGCTGTAATAGAGGCCCACTTTTTTGAAAAGTTATTTTCAATACGTAAATATTTCAATTATCCAGGGATGTGAAATGAATATTACAAGAACTTCCCAAAAATTTGATTCCATCGTTTCATTCATGAAATTAGAGCTGCTTCTCCATTAATAACACCTCTTTGTTTACTTGTTAAAATCGCTCGCAGTTATATCCATAGCAACGAAGTCAACAAATATAAAATTACAAATAAACAAGATGTCGCGCTTCAGGTACGACATTTTCTATACACACACCAAAGAGTTTGAACTCGATTTTGCAGCACTGAAAACGGAAATCAACACGACAGATAATTAATTTCTATTCGAATGTTTGAGGCCAACCGCCAATCAGAGATGAGCAAGGGCGTTTAAAATGGAAACTATCGATTGTTGCTTAGGGAATCGATAACATCGATGTTTTTTCATCAACAATGGCTTCGGCGTGAACGCAAAACATAAAACCCGTGCGCATGCGCGGAAAAATGGAAAGTCGAAAGGAGAGTCGAATCGTGTAAAAGGAATTATCTGAGATTTAAGCGCCAAAGTTATCAGCAAACATTTTGAACAAATTGATTTCCGTTATTCAAGTGCGTATTGGGTAAAACTTCGACGTCAGGAATATTCCTATCGCCGGTGATAGGCAGAGTGACCACAGTGATAAGAGAAATGGAATACAGATTCCATCTTGATGACGAATCATTTCTACGTCTAAAGAATCTGACAGAAAAACAGCAACAAAGAATATATGCATACGAGAAATCAAACAACGTTTACTCTTAATCTCTCGTGACCCAACACCCCCTGCCACATACCCGCGTGGCGGCTATTCAGCATCAATCCTGTGGCGTTAGCCAACCAATCTCATTTGTACTTTGTTTTGAAAGGTAAACTGTTTACGGCAATTGGAGTCATTTCATTTACTGAACAAAACCCTCGGAACCCACCCTCACGGCGGCTTTGCGGGCTATTGTGTATATGTAGATGAGGATATGGGAGAATGGATAAACATTAAATCTGAGGATTATGAACTAAATATCAGGTTGAGCAGTTCATCAATTCGGGAAGAATTACATCTGAAAGCAGTGAGGACAATAAAATACCTTAAGAACTGCGTAGGTTAAAGAAGAAGCATTGACTACGAGGCATAGATAGATAAAAAGTGCTTTGCAGTAAACATCTTGGGGAAAACCCGTAGCGAAAAAATCAATTGGAGCTTATACTTAAGTTTGTAAACTTGACAGTTGAGGAAATATCCATTCCGATCCTCTTTTTTTTTCTAATTTCCAGAGTTCTAAAATTAGGACGTGTGTCGTCATTGACCATTAATTGCCATTTCCACGATTGACTTCCTCACTGACCTCAACAATGATTCACCATCCAATGCCGTTTCCAACGAAACAGGCCAAGACAATTGGTACCGATATTCACGTTAAAAATCAACCTGAATACTTTTTTTGATAGGTTAACAGGATGTTGCTAACTTTCATCCAACACTTCCAACTTTGGGCAACTCATAATAGGTACATGTAATTGATCGGGTCTACTTTACAGTAACTAAATCATGTATGAAGCATACGGATTAAAACAAAAACACAACAACATTTTACGCGCCATTAGATAATCTATGTATACCATTAGACATAGGCATAGTTTTCACTGTGAAAGATCAAAATGTTTGCTCTAAAGATACAGGAAAATATATAGACACCCTATTAAAGAGGACTGTGAAATTAAAAAGATGAAGAAAGAGATTTAATTAAAACAAGTAATGGCCACGAAGGAAAGAAACACCACCAATTAGAGGATAGAGCAATTAAATAGGATTCCATAGAGGGACAGGAGGAAGGAAGAGAGTGAAAACATGCGAGAGTGAATAGGCGCAGCAAAGTCAATATGGCTGCATATGGACGCGCATTTGACGACGACGAATCCTGTTACTGCCCATTCCTCGTTTGCCTAATATTCTCCCCTCTATTACAGTCTTCAGAATCATACTGATTTCTCTGATTACTCCCAAAAATCTCCTTTCCTCGCCCACCGGCAATCCCTCATTTATTTTCTTCTCGGTCCATTTCACCTTCTCCATTCTTCTCCACACCGTCATTTCAAAAGCCTCCAATCTACTCCTAACACCACGTTTCCGCGCCGTACATAGCTACGCTCCATATCAAAGTTATGACGAGTATTTTCTTAAAAAACCTTACTCAACGTCCCTGTCATCAACTCCCTCCTCCTCGTGAAAGCCTCTTTGCCTAGCGCAATTCTTCTCCTTACGTCCCTACTACTTTGACCGTGTTGGTCCAAAACACTACCGAGATACGTAAACTGTTCTACCTGCTCTAGTTTTTTCCCTCTTACTTTAATGTTAAGATTAGCCTTTTTCTTTCTAGAAAATCGCATAACCTTTGTTTTATTAATGTTGATTCTCATCCCATACCTGTCGCACTGAATTTCCAATTCACTCAGCAATGCTTGCAGCCCCTTGGCTGACTGACAAACTAAAGCTTGGTCATCAGCAAACCTAACTGATTTTACGAATTCCCCGCCCACTTTCATTCCTACCTCGAGTTCTTCCCATGCCTCTTTGATCATTTCCTCTGCATACAGGTTGAACAGCAACGGTGATAATGGGCAACCCTGCCTTACACCTCTTCCTAACACTGCCCAACCGGACTCCCCGTTCCCCACTCGCACCTGTGCAGTCTGAGACATGTAGAGGTTGCGGATTATTCTTCTATCTCTTAAATCTATTCCTATTTTCTTCAATATACTCATTAAATCTATCCAATTCACTCTATGGATCGTTTTATTTAGAAACAAACATTCTATTAATTATAATTTCTTCGTTAATATAAATGGACAATTCAGCTATTATATACGTAAGTGCACTGTATATGCTACAATTGCTTTGTGCACGACATACCAACACAAAAATCTGAGTGTGTAGCCAAATTTCTCGACGGATGTTTAAATGGTAATCGATAAAATGCACAGAAGAGAAAACAAATGAGGAAGTGCTAAGTATGGTGGGGGAGGAGAGAGGATTGATTGATTGACGGGAGAAATCCAAAGGAGGCGGATGAAAGATGAATGCAAGGCATATTGAATGGGAATGGGATTTTGAAGACTGTTATAGAGGGGAGAATGTTAAGAAAACGAGGGAAGCGCCGAAAAAAGATATTGAGATGTTGGATGTAAGGAAGCGAGGAAGAATTTTGAGGGATTGAAGAGGAAAGGAATAGAATAGGGATGCTGAGCGGGATAAAGGGAGGAGGGAAATATACAGAATTAAAGAACAGTTTATCGCAGTTTGTGGTGCCAGGTTTCGTCTCGTTAGGCGAGCCTTAAGAAATTTAGGAGTGTTTAGACGATGTCCATCCAAAACCTACATTATAATGCAGAATACCAAATGATTCAATAATAATAATAACGTGGCTATATTTTTAAGGACAGAAATCACCAGAAATGAAGAATGTCTCGAGACAGTATCCAATAGTTTTGACTAAATATCTCGAAAGAAAGAATTGAACCAGGAAGCGATTGGGTGACCACGGGCGTTCAAATGAATCTTTGATTTCGCAACAATCGTGATTTGGCTGGCACGGGGGAGCGGATTGGTGCCGCCAACACGGCCGCCGCTGGAGGAGAAATTTCCAAGAAAGCTGGAGAAAGAGAGAGAGATAGAGAGAGAAATGAATTTCGGATATTTGAATTTTCTTCAGTATAAGGATTGCTCACATTGGATTAGATTAGTCCGTTAACTACCAATTAATTTTTTTCCGGAGGTGTTTACCACAACTTTCTCTATATTTCAGAAATAAAGATTTCGAATCATCTGTGAATTAATGGATGAAAATTTGCGAAAGAAAATTGGACAAACCCTTGCTACCCCTCGATCTCCCTCTCCTCGTTTCCATAGCATTAGATTGTTTCCCTCTTCACCATTTTAGCACGGCATTTGTCAGTGTCTAGAGATCATCATCAGGCAAACTTAAAAATAAAGGAGAAACGACATCGTGATTTGTAGATCGCGTGCAGTGTAGGGCTGCGAAATCAATCAAATGAGTATTTGCACATCACTGTGAAAAAAAAGTGACGAAATTGGATGAAAGATTTGGGGTGGGATACACTCCAAAAAAGAAGATTAATTTTTAGACAATCTCTTAGTTGAATTGAAAGACAGATGAGTTTTCCCAAGACGTTTAGCACATATTTAAATTATTATATCAAATCAATATCGAAGACATGATCATTCATTAAAGATTGGAGAGATGAACTGCAGATCGGACAGGTTTAAGATGCCCGATTTTTTTCCGAAAGCAATTAGAGACAGTACCGACTTCGACTCACCTTAATTAGGGAATAAATAGAACTATCATTGGGTGTACAAGGTTTGTATAAAACGTATCGGTGAAACATTTTCCCTGACGCGTGCACCAAGTTCTGAATTGAGAGCGTTGCCTCACAGTGCAATCCATTATAATTGAACATCTGATCATACGAAAAATCCGCCCTCAACAAATGCCGATCCAGACGGACGACCAATGGCGGAATCGGGTGTCGGCTGGGGAAGACCTTCTGGAACGACGTCGCGACGATTCCCCAACCCCCTTAAAGTCCCGATTTGGCACCAGCAGATTATTTCCTATTTTAAAAAGTGAAATCGTCCCTCAAAGGATGCCACCATGGGACCCTAAGAGCCGTAAAATAAGTTTGAAAACCGTATCCTTAAGGACCTCCCGGTATTCGCCCATCAGGGAGCCTTCGAGTCGTGGAAAACCCGCTGAAAAAAGACGCTCTAGGGATGTATTTGAAGGATTTTGAGGAAATGTAGCAATATCTGAAATAAATCTTTTTTTCCCTCGGAAACTCTTACCGATACATTCCATACAAAACACGTAAAATATGCATAGAAAACGCATACGTGTTTTCTACGTACATTTTTTATTTTATTTTTTGCCGTCCAATTGTTATGCTACTCCCGTGAGTGCTTCTACATCATCAATATATATATATATATATATATATATATATATATATATGCATGGCAGTGGGATGTTGAAGACCGTGATAGAGGGTAGACTGTTGGGCAAAAGTGGAAAGGGAAGGAACAGGATAGGGATGTTGGACGGGATGAAGGAGGAAGAAAGTACTCAGAGCTGGAGAGGGACCTGATATAGAGTAGGATGTTGTATTTTTCTAGGAGTCACAAATTATTTATCTATGAGCTGCATTCACCCAAAAACCTACTTTAACCGGTAGATTAGCTTATTATATATATATATATAATATATATATAATACATATGTGTGTATATAT
>NW_027287538.1:6329703-6331754 GCF_022747635.1 Hetaerina americana | reverse complement strand
CACACACACACACACACACACACACACACACACACACACACACACACACACACACACACACACACACACACACACACACACACACACACACACACACACACACACACACACACACACACACACACACACACACACACACACACACACACACACACACACACACACACACACACACACACACACACACACACACACACACACACACACACACACACACACACACACACACACACACACACACACACACACACACACACACACACACACACACACACACACACACACACACACACACACACATTTTTACACACACACACACACACACACACATTTTTACACACACACACACACACACACACATTTTTACACACACACACACACACACACACATTTTTACACACACACACACACACACACACACACACACACACACACACACACACACACACACACACACACACACACACACACACACACACACACACACACACACACACACACACACACACACACACACACACACACACACACACACACACACACACACACACACACACACACACACACACACACACACACACACACACACACACACACACACACACACACACACACACACACACACACACACACACACACACACACACACACACACACACACACACACACACACACACACACACACACACACACACACACACACACACACACACACACACACACACACACACACACACACACACACACACACACACACACACACACACACACACACACACACACACACACACACACACACACACACACACACACACACACACACACACACACACACACACACACACACACACACACACACACACACACACACACACACACACACACACACACACACACACACACACACACACACACACACACACACACACACACACACACACACACACACACACACACACACACACACACACACACACACACACACACACACACACACACACACACACACACACACACACACACACACACACACACACACACACACACACACACACACACACACACACACACACACACACATATATATACACATATATACACATATATATTCCTTCCTTCTCTTCCTTGAGAAAGGTGGCTTGTACCACCGAAAATTCGAAAACTAGTAAGTTTCTTTTCTTTTTTGTGTGTTTCTGTGTGTGTTTGTGCCTGTGTTCGCTCCGAAATAAACAATGGATACCACAACAACTGTATCAATTCACAAGTGTCTATTGACCGACCCATTAAAATGCGCATACGAATTAACGTCAACGTTGTGTTTTCATGAACCGCAGTTTGTCGCTCTGAGAGACCGACCTAACAATATTTAAAAAAAGAAATGCTTGCCTATAATATCTATCGCAGAAAACCGTTTGAGGACATTTGGATTTCGTCGCGGTCGATGTGATTCCAAGTATGTCACGAGCGAAAGTAAAGCGAATGTGTTCCTTAGCGTGTTTGACCTCGCTTTGTTGCCTTTGCGCCTCCTTAAAGAGGGAGAAACCAATAATTAAATGTATAAGTAAGCAAGTCTATTAATCTTATTTTATCCGAACGACTTAATCTGACATTATAGAACTCGATTCCAATAATTTTCTTGGTTCTGATTTAACTGGAGTTCGCTTTTTACCTCTCCGAAAGATTAAAAAGTGTCCTCTTCTTGCAGTGATCCCATTCCAGCTGTCTACGGCTAATTAGATGGTGATATTTTATGTTTTACTCTTTTCTATTTCAGCATCTAGCGTGCACAGATAAATTTCCGCAGTTCTTATTTACATTTACAAGAGCAAGAGCTGATTGAGAACTTGAGTCTGCATTTTGGAAAGTATTGGTTTTTGATGTTTTTTTTACAAAGTTCTCCCTCCCCACTGCACTCAGAATGTTTTAAGCAGGGAATAGATCTTTATTTGCAATTCAATTTAAGATGTCTCCGGAATAAAGGGTTTCTATTCCAGATATCATGAACATTACAACGTAGCCAATTTTTAGGAACGTTTTATCAATTTGATTAA